>NW_008620742.1:0-36233 GCF_000691845.1 Merops nubicus | reverse complement strand
CCTGCTGAGAATGTAATACATATATATGATACTCTGTATCTATATACATATATATGATATCTGTCTATATATAGCTATTAATCTTCAGAAAAATGAATGACTCAAGAAAAGTTTGGAAATGTGGTGAACTATCTACCTGGCATAAAAAACTTGGAAAGCCTTTTCTCCAGACCATCTGCTCCCCATGCTGTCTACCAGCAGAGCAGTGACCAGCTGAATTATTGCAGGAGGAACATGCAAAAGTTAAATATAGCTCAGTTGTGTTTATACTTGAAACACCTGCACAACTGGATACAAAACAAATGCACTGCAGCAAAACACACACAAAACAGAGAAACCCGTGACATGGCACCACGAGCTGCAGTTTGGGGGTATTCCAAACACAAGAAAACACTTTTTAGTGTGTGTGGTCAAACAACTTTACCCAGAGAGGCTGTGGAGTCACCATCCTTGAAGAGGTTCAAAACCTGATTGGATAGTCCTGGGCAATCTGCTCTAGGTCACCCTGCTTGACCAGGTGGGTTGGACCAGATGATCTCAAAAGGTTGTTTCCAACCTAAAAGTTTCTGATTCGTTTATACGAGTACTAAGATGTGCTGCTCATTTAGAAGGATGGTAGGTTCACATGTCTTGCCAGGTCTACACACATTTCACTCCTCTCTCCTGTGTGAAAGCATAACAGGAGTTCACACAACTCAGCAGTCTGTGAATCCCAGGTAACTATTTCCACAGATTATAAGGCATATTATGAAAATAGGCTAAAATAGCTTAGCCTTATGCCTTGGTCTGTCCATTTATTTTACTAATTTTTCCCCCAGTTGCTTGTACAAACTGTAAAAATCCTGATTATTAAAGGCCACACAACATCATTGTTTCCCCATGGCAAATACTTCATGTGGGGAATGTGTGCAGCAGAAGTCCTGTGCAGGATAGGAGGCAGCATGCTTATGTATGCTCTGGGTCAAAAGAGAGCTAAATTCTTCCATTTGTTGCTGATGTGTTGGGCAGGCCAGTTGCAGTTTCTCTTTACTTAAAATAAACACGTCACAAGTTTTCTCACTTGTTCGCCCCAGGTTAGACACAGTCACAGTACACAGATGAAGGCTGGAAGAAACATTAATATACCATACTTAATGTCAGGCTTTTTACAAAAATCTGGAGGCCCCAACTCTAATACTGACAACAGATTTTCTGGTAGTAGGTTAGTGACAGAGAGATTGACTCTTACCTTTCAGGTTTTCTGGCAGTTGCTTCTGTTTTCATGTTCTCTATTTACAAGGCTGGCTGGCATTTGGCTAGAAGCACATTCTGTAATCATCTTTTCTCCAGTAACTATCTGTCATTTCCATTGTACGTGACTGAGACCTTAAAGAAATTTAAGCAAAGCTTGCAAGCATCTTAAACAGAAACTATATAAAATGACTTGTTGCTCTGCAAATACATGATGTTCTGAACATTCATCAGTCCCCACAATTTCTCTCTTCCTTTTCTCAGTAAGATTCTAAGTGATTTTTTTTTTTTTTTTAAATTCCTCTTCATGGCACTTGTAATGATAAATGGCCTAATATTCACAAAACACCTTGTCCTCTGCACAACAGCTTATGAAATAGGGACTTCTATCATGCTAAAAAAATAGACTGCTGCCATGCCTGAAGTACCCTATCTTTGATATAAGCTTAGAAAGAGAACAAAAAGTCATTTGAGTTAAAGGAGATATTTTGCAGCAGCTTGCTCTATTTTACCTTTTATTTTTTAATGTGTGATTATTTTGTGGAAAGATGGGCGATACCTCCCCATTTTCCTTCCAGATCAATCTCTCTTACACTGGATATCCAAAGGGCCTCTGCTCATTCCTCAAGAAAGTCATTTCTCCAAGCCAGGTGACCATTGTCCTTTATGGTGTTGTCCTGCACCCTGACGGAGCAGGTCCTCTCTGTCTGCTCCTTTTAGAGATCCCCCCTGTGTAAAAAGCTGTCAGGATGGGTCTTCTGGTCAGAGCAAGGGCAAAAGCATGTAACTGTACTTTCCAAACATTTTCCCACCCTCCAGCAATTTGAGGAATAAGGACTTGCTGACCCAGAAGGAATGAAAATATTTGATGGCTGCCAGTGGTTCTTCTGTGAGTTTTGTCCAGTTGCCATTTGAACTCCACAAACTTCAAGGATGGCCAGCCATCTGCCACTTGATTATGTGGGAAGAACCAAAACTTGGGACTCTGTATGGTATTGAACTTGCCACTGACTAGTTTCTCTAAGTGCCTTTCATTTTCATACTAAAACAGACACTGTAGGAATGTTTCTCCAATGTTCTTCTTAATTTCAGAAACTCATGAAGTATCTCATCCCTCTGATTTTTCTTTTTCAGTCAATTTGGTTGTTTCCTGTACAGAATATATTCCACATTTTGGTTATTCTTGTGGCCTACGTCTATAACTTTTCCGTTGGTATCACCCATTTTGAGGTGGAAGAACAGAAGTGCAGCATAGCGTTTCAGATAAAAGCACACCATCGATTTATAGTGGAGTAGCTGTTTTGTTCTGTTTCTTTTCTAATCACCCCTAATATTTAAGTTATTTTTGACTGAGTCTAATACTTAATAGTTGAGCTAATAGTTTTCTAGGATCATTGTAAGGCAAAAACCTTTTTCCAGTTAGTGGCCAACCACCATAAATGCAAATTTACCACCTTTTTTCTGTTTGTATCTATACTGAATTCCATCTGCCTTTTTATCACTCAGTCATTCAACCTCACAATGTTCTTCTGAATTCCTCACATTTAGCCCACCACTGTGTAATGTCTGTCCTATATAATGTGCTCAGAGGCCATTGCCTCCTCACTACTTACACTTTTTTTTGAATTCACTTTGAATATCTGAGACGTTAAAGGTACCAATGGGCCTGTAATAATAACCTACAGTGAAATCTGACCGCTCATTCCAACTTTGTTACTTATTTTTAAGCAATGACCTATCCATATGAGAACCTCCCCTTTTATTCACCAAGAGTCTTAGTTTTGGATCCTATTTGAAGCACAACTTGTCACTCAGTTCTTGCCAGCCTCTAGAAGACAAAGAGGTCATTCCACAGAAACAGCAAAGAATACTTTTGGCCCTGGGCTTGATTTTAGCCAAATCAATTCCATATTGATTGTGTGCATTTTCATGAATGCTAAGGACAATCTGTGCTGGGAACACGCAGCTGGGTCAGGAGCAGGACCTGCCCTATTGTGGCAGCTGTGAAGACACCAGAGAGGACAGTATTGGAGGTTTAAAGACTAAACATTCTGCAGGAGGTGTAGCAAATGCTTCATACACATCAGTAAAGTTTACGGAAATGAACTATATAACACGGACAACTCAGTCCCTGCCCGGGAAATATTATTGCCTGAAAGTTCTGTTTTGTTAGCAGAAAGGGACTTTGGTAGAGTAGAGCAAAAACTGAAAATCTCCTCTAAGTGCCTGACACATTCCTCAGGTTCACAGGTAGGAGCAGAAAGTGACTCACAAGGAGAAGCAGAAAGCACTTCAATCCCGCAGAATTGGGAGAAGAGGTGACTCATGCTGAGGAGGCCCCACCATAGAACAAACTGCCAGATGACAAGAAGCAACAAGCCCTGTTCACTTATGGGTCCTGTCACACTGGGGGGAAACACTGGAGGTGGAAGGCTGCTGTGTGGAGTCCCACATGGTGAGTTGCTGAAGCTACTGAAGGACAGGGGGAATCAAGTCAGTTTGCAGAGGTGAAAGGCATCCAACTGGTTTAGGTATTGCCGAGCGGGAAAAGCGGCCGGTGCTCTGTCTCTGCACTGACTCATGGATGGTGGTAAATGCAATGGAACCCCCTGTGGGGGTGCTTACAGCAATGGAAGCAAAGCAACTGGCAGCACAGGAGAAAAACATCTGTGTGAGGGAGACTGGAAAGAACAGAAGCATTCCTTTGGAATATGCTTCTCTACCGCCTTATCTGCTGTCCAATTATCATGCCATTCACCATTTCAGTAAGAAAGATGTAATTTTTGTATTTAGGTTCTGTTCATGACAGTTTTTCCTCCCTCCTCCACTCACTAGACAAGGATTTTTGATGTATTGATGACATTTATGTATATAAGTGACATGTTCTACCCAAAGCCATTCTTAAGAAAAGGACTATTTCTGTGTGACATGAAGAGGACATTTATGATGGGAAGCAACGGAGGTGAGAGCTACAGATACAGTAAGCTTTCCACTGAAGTGCTTCAATTACTTCCACCAGTAAAAAGAAGGTTCAGAAGTAAGATCAGCCTAAAATATGAAGAAAATGGGGAGGCAGAGGCAATGCTTTCAGTGGTTTCTTCTGAAAGGGTACTGAATTAAAAGCACACACACAAAAGCCTCAAAATAGATTGGTAGAAACATAGAACTGAAAAAAAAAAAAATTCATTTATGACAAAAAAAAATTGGCTATAATTCATCATTTAATTTTTCTATTCTAATCACCAATTAGCTAAAAAATTTGTAAGAGCTACTGAATTTTTGCCAACTTTTTTGTAAAGCAGTTGCTAGGTTTTAGGGTTGCAACATTAAAAAATGTGTGAACCTTTCCCATTTGACACAGGCCTTGTCTTCATCGAAGGGCCTAGGAAATAGATGAAACTATGGTGACCACAGGCAGACATACAAATATGATTTAGGCTTGCAAAAATAACCTTAACATCCTGCAGGACTCCCTCCTAGAAGGGCACAAGGCCTCAGCTACATATACGGAAGATGGAGAGGGCAGGATTCAGGAACCACACTGTAATGTCCTGCTTCATGAAGTGATGACCACTCTGACACTGCCTCGAGCTCCGGTGTTTGAGGTGGTGGTAGTAGGGTCAACGATGACAATTAACCCACTCACAAACCTATACCTGCACCCATAAATGTGGATCCCTCTACACCTCTGTTCTGATATAAACTTAAACCAAGGGGGTTTGTTTTAGAACAAGGGGGGAATGTCAAAGGGAAAGTTTGATCCATGATGTACCTCATGAGCCCTTTCACATGTTTTGGACAGGTCAGTCATTGTCAGGACATTGCATGGCACAGCTCTGCAAAGGACCAAGCTTTGAGTTCCCCCTGCACCAGTGTGAACTGAAAAATGACCACACTGGAGTAAACATATCCCCTTCCCAGCACACTTTGCACTCCATGCACCAGTCAGAGAGCTGTATACCTTCCTTGACACTAGGCAGAACCATATCAAATATCCTTAAGAGTCCTTTGTGTAAAGATGGAAAGCACAGTACACACATGAGTGCTAAGCATAGAGTCACCAAACACTTTTCACTTTTAATGAAGCCTTACCATCTCAGAACATTTACTACCCTTTCCATTTACTTTTTTTCCCCTTAACCTGCATGTGGCAACAGTGTTCAGCTTCATAACAGATTTACGGGTGAATACCACAGCTTCTGACAAATGAGTAAATGGTTATTGCAAGAAGGCATTTAAATCAAATGCCAGTCTCCAAATAAAGCACCAGGAAAAACAGTCTAATTCTATGTCCCTTTGTTAGAACCACTTTTGATGTTCTCCTCAGCCATAGCTGGAATTGCTGTCTGCCTGCTGACCTTGACCAGCCAGACATATTATTCCATTTTACTCTTTGTCTAGTCAGTAATTCTTTCCTTTTGCACTTCAGCAGCATTTTGTCACATCAAGCATACAGCAGTGGCCTGAATGTTTATCTTGTTGAGATCCAGCCAAACCATGAGGCACTGCAGGAGGTACAGGTGAGTTTTGCTGTCTGGAGTTTTGCTTTCACCAGTCAGATTCCCTGTAATTGCCTCGGTATTGCTCTGGTTCTGTATTCTAGAAAAGTCTTGGCTTCAAGGGTCAGCATGTTCTCTCAATGACCAAGATTAAAGTAGGTGAAACATCTCCAGTGATCCCCCAATGTTCAGGTAATCCAGTCCTAGCTGAATCAACCACTGTGCCTTCACCCGGGTGGCATTTGCTTAGCTTCAGCTCCAGACTCAGCCATTTGCCTCCAGATCTGAGAATCAAATGAATCCTAGTCCCATTGGGTAATTCCAGAGCCAGATTCATCGGACTTCAATATGTCATCAGATAGGATCATCAAGACTAAGTACACTAATGATAAAAGGGCAGCTATTCAGGAGGGATCTAACCAACCTGAAAGCGAGGAAGTAAATTCTCAAGAAATGTGCAGGCATTTTTTTGCTGTTCAAAAGACATTTACAAGGCCTTCTTTGGCGTCATCTGTCAATGAAGGAACACAAACCATTTTGTCTGTCCATGAATTTCTGTTCCTTTTTTGTAGAAAATATGTTGCCAGGACAGATCAGGTCACTAGGATAATGACTATAGGCACAGCCTGACCACAGGAGGGTACTCCTGAAAAACTGTTAACTGGCTCATGGAAACAGCAGAAGCCTGGGACAGTTTGCAAGGGGTTCTATACCAGGAGGAAGAGTCCTATAAGGATGAAGTAGTGCTATTAGAGAGGAGTGCAGCGAGTAAAAAGTGTTTTCCCTTTCCCACCTTGCTGGAAGCAACTGATCAAGAGTGGTTTGGGGTGAACTCAGGATGTGCTCGGGGAAAGGGAACTGCGAGGATTCAAAGGAAGATACTTGGAACTCTCTGGAGGCAGTTCTGCTGTGGTTGTTGCAGCAGCCTCTCAAAACATGAATAGCAGTGGGAGCTATTCATATTCATATGAAAAAAATACAAAAAATATTCATATGAAAAATATGTCAATGTTTCAGAAACCACAGAAGGGGGGTTGCTAGTGTGTAGGCTTCTTTTTAGGAGCCATTTAAAGAAGTTGCTGTGAGGCACTGACCCAAGTGAGAATCTGGCACGGTATCTTTAAAAGCAGTAAGAAGCATTCTTTCTTGCAACAATTGGGTTAGAAAGTCTACATAATAAACAAACAAAGAGCCTCCAAACTAGGGGTTCTGCACCCCATCAGCTATGATTTAATATAGTGGCTGGTATCCTAGGCATAACAAACTTGGCAAAGCATGGCCATGAGAGACACGGTACATCTGGTAAAAGTCTATTGTAGACAGCATAGCCAATGACCTCTGTAGCAAAAGATGGGATCCAGTAACCAATGAGGAGACCCTGAACTTGGTGATATGTCACTTTGGAGACAAGATCTATAGTTTTAGGCAGAACAGGCTCTTTTCCTTTTTCTTTTTATCTAGTACATTTCCTAATTAAACAAACCAAAGAAAGTTTCATAACACTGCAATTCTAAGTTGTGTGAATGCATATACCAGCTATATTACTAC
The DNA here is from genome assembly GCF_000691845.1 of Merops nubicus. Lineage (NCBI taxonomy): Eukaryota > Metazoa > Chordata > Aves > Coraciiformes > Meropidae > Merops > Merops nubicus. The sequence goes on along the minus strand of NW_008620742.1, from coordinate 28,956 downwards.
AAATGCATTACCATGAATTAAAGCTGAGATCTGTCATTTAGTCCAGCAGCTCTAAAATATACTATCTTTCATCTGAGAATCAGCATCAATTTAAAACTGGCTGTCTACTGAGAAACATTCTCTCATTCAGAAATTTGCCTTCCTAAAAACGGTCTTTTTGTTTGACTACTGCTGTAGTTTTACATTAGTATTTATTGATAGTTGCCTACCAGTGAATCATTCAGTTCATTCCCTTGATAGACCCTCAGGAAAGGAATTTAAGTGAACTCAAGCCTAAATAATCTTTGTTGCACCATCACTGAAATCCTGTAATATATTGTAAAGAGCATACATCCTACCATACTATGGCAATTATGAACTCAGCTTCATAATTAGAAGTACTTCACAGAAGTACTTCTGCTTCATAGAAGTAGACACACCACAATCTGTACATAGCCATTATGGGAGAGAAAGAAGACATGTACCACAAGCAAAAGGGATGGATCATTATCCCAATAGCCTGTAATTTAGGCAAAGTGTATAGTGCTGGGAAAATACACTTTGGGATATATTTCAACAGCCATGGTCTTAGAAGCCCAGCTGTATAGCAGACAGTTTATAAGCTATGTTGGCTATTAAAAGATGCACAAATTAATTTTTTTAAAAGTTAAGAATGTCATGCTGAGGAGGACAGACTCAACTTTCACACATGTAGGCAGCCTTTGAGTTCATAACCTCCAAGCTGATTTCCCTGTACGCTCCAGTGTTTGAAAATAATTTGCACCCACTGGCAAGGCATGTAAGAACTGCTTCTCAGTCATCAGTGCACGGAGCCAAGGATCCCCACAGTTCAAGGAGTTCACTATGGCCCAGCAATTAAGTAATTCTGATATCTGTGGCAGTCTCTGGAGTAACAAAACTTTGGGACATTTAGTTGTTTAACTATGTGCACCTCTGTGAATAATATTAAAGCAAGCTTTATAAACAACCATACAATTCCTAAGCTAAGGCATGACTGGAAACGGAACACAGGCGTTGCCTGTTTTCATCAGTTGTTAGATTCTTGGGATTACCATGGGTAAGCAGATATGGAGAATGAAAAGTGAAATGTGCAGAAACCCCTCAGTTCTTCTTTAGCCGGAAAATGCAGAATTAGTAGGAAAATGCTCTTCACTTATAGAAGTCTTTCAGACTACTATATATTGTCCCTTTGTGCATACTTCACTTACTACTCCAGACTAACCAGGTTGGGGCCAACAACTTCTCTTAACATTTGTTTTATTGTAACACTTGGAGTTAGGTTAGTGTGACCACTATGGAAAACAAACAAACAAACAAACAAACAAACAAAACCCTCTCCCTTCTAAACCTAACTTCCTATTAAAACAGGGAAATTATTTGTAATTGGGCTTTGCCCTCATAGAAAGTCTTTAGCTTGGATTTGGGACGATACAGTGAAACCAGGATGTTTAACGTAGAAGGTATTCTGCAGCATGACAGGATGGCTCCGGATGACCTGTATCACATTTGTTAGAAATGCTATTTTATCCTACAAGGAGAAAAACTGAAAGTATTCAATCAGACTTCACATCAGTCTGGTTAAAAAGCTTCAGGCTGAAAATGAGTCAGAAAAAAATTTAATCATGGCTTATAAAATATAGAAACTTTCTTCTTCAAATCAAGTTTTTGTAATAACTAAACATATAACTTTGCTCTCTTCTGCTTTAGCTGTGGCTTTAGTCAGTTCTTTCAGAAAAACAGTGGGAAATCAACACAGTTTGTGGCAAAATAAACAGTATACAAAATCAATATACAAAATACTTTTACAATAACTTTTATAAGAAAGTAAAAAAAGGTAATCATGTAAGCCTTCATCTGCAAGCAATGCAGATAAGCAAGCGCTTTTGCCTCTGCTAATTCAAAAATAAGGATTTGTAAACAAAGTTTTGGCTGCCCTATTTTGCCATTCAGCCACAGTTCCAGTATTTTAAATTGTGAAGTGTAAAATATTTATATATTAAAAGTACTTAAATCTATTTGATACATAAAATGTAACACAGTCCATATAGACGACAACAACAGACAGTCTGTTTTCACCATATAGGCATAATACCTACCATAGTTTTTTTTCCCCACACAAGATAAAACAAAAGCTGCTCAAAAATAGAGAATTGTTAAAGTATACTAATTTACCTAAATAGTGCACCTAATTAAAGAGGAACTCCATCATGTGTGATAAATAGTACACGGATAAAGGAACTCCTGTTTAATGAATAATTTTGATCAGACAAGAACCTTTGGGGCACAGACAAAGACCAAAAACTATCAATCTGTTATATCTAACATGGTAATTATAATGAAATTAAATTCTACTTGAAGTCTGGGAAAAGAAAAAAAAATTAGTGTGGATTATTTTCTATGACTGTAGAGCACAATGTTAAAGATATCTTCTCATGCTTGGACTGTGAATGATGGGATAAAGCCAAAGGAGATAAGTCTGCTCTTCTCATCTGTGCAGTTAAACCTAGGGAAGTGATAAAACTGCACCCTGTCTTGAACCAGACTGCCAGCAAAAGGGGCATCTTCACCCTCCCCAGCCCTTCTAGCCAAGGATCTCCCACTTACGGTAGCAGAGCAGTCTTAGACCAAGTTAAGCCAGATGTAAAACAGCATCTTTAAAAGTGCCTTCTTAAATGTTTTTCCTTTGGACAAATCCAGTCACTTGACAAACTGTGTATAAATCACCTAGGTAACATAGGAATTACTGCAGCTGAGAACATCAATGTGTTTCTGAATGGGGTAAATAGCTGCAGAATGCTGCTTTCCTACCAAAAGTCTGAGAAATGCAGTTTAAAAATAGATGCCATTGCACAATCATCACACAGCAGGTGGAAGTTGACACAGTCATTGGAGCACTGACCACTTCCTTAAATCATTTGAGAAAAATTGACATTGATTCAAGGGAGAAAGGAGTCTTCTCATAAAGCTGCCAGCAATGGAACCAAGACATGAAGTTATACTAAAGTATTTATAAGTTCAGTATAGCAGTACAGAGCAGAAGCTCTCATTTTAAATTGAGCTAATTAGTCCAATGCAGTTCATACCAAACCAGGTACTACACATTCTCTCCACTCTTTGGCTTGGCATTCCACAGCTAGTCTGTGCATCTCCACACCAGCTTCCTTCCTTGAATAGTACTATCATTCCTTATACATGATTTTGAACTATGTACACACTTTTTTCTTTCAGCATCCACCACAGTCGACCATCTGTTTGCTTGCTTTCCGATTATCTGGCTCAATCATCTCAACACCTAACAGTTTTTAATCAAACCAGATAACAATATTGCACTGTCAGTTAGCCAAATGCCTTCTCAGAGATCATCTTCCCCAAATAGTGCCTCCTGCATTCCCAACCACATCTAGGAGTAACGGGCCTACTCAGACTATAAGCTAGGTAAGTTTTGCATGTGTGGTTGAGAATGTACTTACTGTACTATTTCAGTGCAAATGGATATCTCTTTAGAGAGGTCTACTAACTAGACAGGGTTGTGGCTAGTGCCCTGGGGGCACGACCAAGAGCAGCAGGGTGCCCTGTGGCTGCCACAAAGAGCTCGGGCACATCCTCAGCCAAGACAGAGGTCTGCAACAACCAACAGACACTCTGTGGGGCATCTAGGTAACCTCTTTGTCCCTGGACAATACCAAGGGAGACAAGGAAAATGAGAACAGAGATCACTGGAGGACAGGTGGACCTCTGAAATTAAAACCCTCTGAATGGAAAAAAAAAAAACAAACTAAGATATCCATAGTTGCAAAACCAAGCAGGCTGCCATCATCCAAAGAAAGAGGTTCACTCTGGTGCTTGCAGTCTTGCAGCAACAGCTGTAAGAAGGCAAGTGCAGACAGACAATGAACCAGTCATGTTTTACATAATGAATTGAAGCTAGACATGGCCCATGTCCTTCACCTCAGCTACTCCTATGTACATTCTTAGCAAAAGTTGTAATGTTGGATTGTAGCGTGAGGTAGCAAAAAAATATCTTCCGAGCACTTTCCAGGACTGTACTACACTAAATACAGTCTAGGCTGCCTGGCCTTTCTGAGAATTCATCCTCTCCCTAGATTTTCTATGGAGGGAATATCTTTGGTCTGGGTGAAGAGCAGCTTTTGCTGGCCTACAGCGGCATGAACTCTGTGTAATATCACTTTGCAAGCATAATAAGTTACCTAGGCCCAGATAAGGCTGAAGGAAATCACTGGGAGAGGTCCCTGTGAGCATGTGGAGGAAATGCTGGTGATCCCATGGCAGAGAAAAGCAGAAGATCAGTTTAAGTGGGCCACGTCTAAGTGCCTAAGTTATAGCAGATGAATCTCAGCCAGAAAACAGTGAGAAGATTAGTTGGATTAGTTGTTCAGTTTGTCAAGAATCAGAACTTGGACTGTGGCTGTGCAGCAGAAGTGGTAATCCTTCTGACATCTGTTTCCTGGGAACCACCAGGAAGAGAGCAAGAAGTATGCCAATGTGCAAGTGGTACTTGAGTACCTGAATGTGAATAATGAGCATTTCCAAGATATTTGGGACTTCATGGCAATTTTATGCTCCAGGAAGCCAGACCTCCACCTTTATAGGGTTTCACCCAGTAAACGCAGCCTGCTGGATTTCCCTCTGTGCTGACAGCATTAGCAAGACCTGAGCAGAGTTGCAGTTAGCTTAAAATGCTCAGCGAGATGTTTGTTTCTGCGCAGCTCCCACTGTAAGGTGCTGCGACAGTCTGGGCTGCTGGAGTTAGCCCAGACTGCCTTGTCTGCACTGAATTTGGGTTTTGGCCATGAAGGCAAGAAGTGCACCAGTGCATACACTCCTCCAGGGCTGTCACAACCTGCAGAAGCGTGATGTAACATCAGCTCCCGCAGTGCACACTCTGTCCAAGTAGAGGAAAACTGGTTTTGCTCCTGTTATCTCCCTGCCTATTGGCAGGTGAGAAATAAGGGGAACATTGAAACCTGAGATGCTGATGGATGCTCAAAGGAAGTAACAGGGACTATTCACTTGCCCCTCCTCACCCTTTCACCCATTCCCTTATCAACTATCCTATTCACCAGAACCTAGGGAAGAGATGAGCCTGTAAACCCATTTCTCCCACTGCTGCCGCACGCATGGTAAACACCTGAGCCAGCTAATTATTCAGACTCCAAAACTTTCTCAGAATCCCCTCAGGCATCTTTCTTTCCTTGGTCCAGACAAAATCAGCTAGTCTCCCAGAACCACAAAAACTGGAAATTAAAGCTTTTATTAGAAGCAGTAACAAATTATGGTATTTATCTTACAAGAAGCTACAGAGTAAGCTGCTAGAGCTGAGTTATGACAGGCTACAATTAGCTTAAAGCTAACACAGTATAAGCATCGAATTCCAGTCATCATGAGAGAAAGTTAACCAAAATATAAGTTTGTCTAGATATTGTCATATGTCAGACTATGGATATACAAATTATTTTTTAGTAGTATCACAGAATATATTAATACTGCATCAGGATTCTTCATTAACGTCATCAACAAACCTTGTTAAAAGCCAAAAAAAAATCTTCATTTACTTTCACAGGTTTGTGAGCCAGCACAGGTAGGACACAGGAACAACCACAAAACCAAGATGAAATGCAAAGAATAAATTTATTTTCCTTACCTCACCAACCGGGGGACCCCTGAAGCAGCACCCAGGCAGAGGTACACAGGTGGGGACACAGGCACTGTGGAGCCTGGCCCCTGCTAGAGGATCACTGAACCTGCTTTTATTACCTGTATATCAGGGATTCATGCAGGCATAGTTTACTGCTGTGCTTTGATCTTTCCCACAGCTGGGTAGGAATCTCAAGCATGTTTGATAGGGTGCCTCTAAGTCTATCACAGGCCTATGTTATCTAAACACAGATGTTCTACTTGTCAAGTGCACAATGACTGGTATGATACACGAGTTTTTCTATACCTCAGCTGTAAGTCACTTGAGCATGTTTACAATCCTCCTCACCAATCTTCCATTATTTTTGCACAACAGGTAAAACCTATGTTACATCTGTATGAGACTGTTACAGACTTCAGAAAGGTTCAAAAAAATATCTCTTATACATGGCAAATTAAGTTGTTACAGCTCCTAAATCTGCACAGGCATCATCTGCCCTACGTAACACCAGCATGTTTTAGAATGCCACAGTGTGCTCTGTTTAAAAAAGCACAAGTTCTTTCCTTCTCACTTCCCTCCTTTCCCCACATCTTCATGCTGAAAATACTTCCAGTCCTCACTACAGCAGATTGAGATTGCTGTTATCTTTATATTTAAAGACTAAGATAAAACAGCAACAGTAAGATCTCTGATCATAAGCAGTTGTGGAGAAATGGAAAGAAACAACTTTTAAGTTTTAGTGAATTTTACAGAAAATTGCAAAACATTAAAAATGTATCCTAAATGGAAGTACAGAGACAATTTTTTTACTTACCATGGCACAGACAATGATCAATACCTTTCCGTACCACTGCTTGTAGCTTTGAAATCTCAAGCACTTCATCCAGACACTTCTTGATCTCTAAAGGCTTAGAAAGCACTGCTTAGTTTGAGATATATAAATAACTACTGGGCAGTGGGTTACAATTAAGGCATTAAAGTGTGTAATTTCCTACTGGTATTGGTATCCAACTTGTTTGGTGTTTCAAGTGTATTTCAACTACCTACTGGCAATGTTCCAGCCTTATTAAAAATATTTTTGTGTATTCAATGATAAACACTATTTCCATGCAGAGGAGAAGGTTGTGATGATATCTGGAGTACTGAATCTATTTTTATTGCTGTAAACTCATTAGTTAGTCATTGCCAGTCATTGTGTCCTAGCAATCCATTTGGCAAGACATGCGATGCAAGAACTTCACTTGCTAAACCAGAGTTTGCTCATTCTTTGTATTTCAGACCACAGACACAAGTGCCAATAGACCATCTACACCCCTTTCACGCTCTTTTGAAAGAAATATAAGAATTATTAGCATGGCTGATTTCAGGATTGCCAAGAAAGACTTTGAATCCCTTTCTAGTCAATAGCAAAAAATAAGCATTTTGTAAGGTGTGAACCATAGAATCATAGAATCCTTTAGGTTGGAAGGGACCTCCAAGATCATCAAGTCCAACCATTGAGCCATTAGGGCTCTAAAGTCCTCTGCTAAAACAGGTCAGAATCTGGCAGGGTTGGAAGGGACCACAAGGATCACCCAGTTCCAACCCCTCTGCCATAAGCAGGGACACCTCCCACTAGATCAGGCTGCCCAGAGCCTCATCCAGCCTGGCCTTAAAGACCCCCAGGGATGGGGCCTCAACCACCTCCCTGGGCAACCCATTCCAGGGTCTCACCACTCTCATGGTGAAGAACTTCTTCCTCATGTCCAGCCTGAATCTGCCCACTTCCAGCTTTGCCCCATTCCCCCTAGTCCTGTTGTTACCCGATAGCCTAAAAAGTCCCTCCCCAGCTTTCTTGTAGGTCCCCCTAAGATACTGGAAGGCCACAATAAGGTCACCTCGGAGCCTTCTCTTCTCCAGACTGAACAGCCCCAACTCTCTCAGTCTGTCCTCATAGGAGAGCTGCTCCAGCCCTCGGATCATTCTGGTGGCCCTTCTCTGGACACGCTCCAGCAGGTCCACGTCCCTCTTGTAATGGGGGCTCCAGAACTGGATGGAAGATTTAGGAAACAGCTATATAGATCTTTCTTTCATGCAGCCCTTTATGGGGTTTAGCCTCTGTGAAAGAATGTGCACTGAAAGTATATTTTTGTCTTAAAGCACTTGTTTTGCTTTGTCTTTGGCAAGACTGTGAATCTGTCTTTTTAAACTCTTGCTTTCTAGAGAGCTACACTGGTATTTCCAGATTTTGGGGAGGAGAAACAGGAAATTTAGGTGATAAAAGAGAGGATGGCCAAGGGAAGAGCTCAGAGAAGTAGCAGCACTCTTGAGATATCATACATGTGTGTTCAAAACACACAGATGCACATCACACATCTCTCCCCCTTCTCATCATAAAACTCAGCATTGCCACCATAAAGGTCAACATCTGTCCAGGCATTCCTCCATTTCCTGAACCTCACTCTCTTCTCTTTCATGCCTGTAATCTGTAGATCCATGAGTTTCATATGACAGTGCTCACCAAACTGTCCCATCTAAACCCACCAGTCTCTCTGGGACAGGATCTTGAGCTTCAGGCAGCAGTGTGCACAGATGACACCATTAGGTATCTAGTCTACACAACTGGCACAATATCACACTGTAGGCATCCTATTTAGAAGTAACTAATTTCAAAACACTGGTGATTGGCATGAAGACACCTACACAATTGCAGTGTCATCTTCTGACAGAGTAATGCAAAACAGCAAATGCAAAAGCCAAGCAGGCAAACATGGAGACAAGCGAAAGCCAAAAAAGGCCAGACTGGTAGCCAGGGCACACCATCTTCTTTTCAGGGCAGTGCCAAGAGACAGTGAGGAGTGGGAGGAGGATGCAACAGGGATAGGAAAGAGCAGAAATGGCCACCCTTACGGAGACAGCAATAAATACAGTGAGAACTTGCCAAATTCAAACACGTAAACCACCGTTATCAGGCCTCCAGGACCTCTCTAACAATTCTCTGTACAGAACTATTCTGATAGCATCTGCTGTGAACTAACCCCATCTAAAAATCTCATAGAAAAAAAAAATCTCCATTTTTGCACTCTGTTAGACTTCCCATTCAAAATCCACTTTTCCTGATACTTACACATTTTTATGGTCAATAGCAACAATTTCAAGAAAAATTTGTACAACTTGGTCCAGTAATTCCAGGGTTTTCAACTAAAGGAACTATAATCATAACTTTTGCCATAGAAATGTAGCCTGCAAAAGCCTTTTACATTGTGAGGGTTATACTAAGCAGTCTTGTCTGTATAGTTTAATGGTACACAGCTATGTGAAGCACCATACACAACAAGGCTGAGGGTTTTTTTATTCCTTTTTCTCTCTCTCTCCTCTTCTCCTCTCTGCTGTGGTCCTGGCCACAGACACACTGCTCTGCTGCATGTGGTTCCCTGTGCTACACATGGCCGTGACCATCTTGGGACCTGGGCCTGATCTCTCCATCCACGTCCAAGGATTGTGCATCCACCTCGATCCAGCACTGGGGAGCCTCAGCATAGCATTTGGGTTTTGTATTTTTTTGGAAGTTTAATCTTCCTTGCTTTGTTGTTATTATAATCCCTTTACCCTGTTAAACCCCTACCCTTCTTCCTTTCTGTACCCTGTTAAACCCCTACCCTTCTTGCTTTCTGTTCCCTGTTAAATAATATATTTCATTTTGTTAACTTTAAAATTGGTGCAAGGCTTTCATTACCCCTGCCTTCCTTATTTACCTCTCTACCTGGGACAACTAAGGGATAAGGGAGGTGGGACACAATTCTGCCTTCTAACCGGGACATCACCTCACAGAAGCATCAAGTGAATGTTCTAGGGAAATCAGAAAGCAAACAGCAAAAAGGGTCATATTGAACCATTTGCCTTAATCAAAAACACACAGTTGTTTCCCAGAGTGTAATTAAACAAGTGTGATTTTTTTTTTTTATGTCATGTCAGCAAACATCAGTTTAGCCAGCATTAAATTGTGAAGGTCCTAAAGATACATATAGACAGAAGAGGGGTAAAGTATTTTAACTTATGTTTCAGCTCATACAGAACCAAATTTAAATTGTTTGGAACTTTGTGTATTGATTTTTATGCTGTGCCCCAGTAGAGTCCTCTAGCAAAGTCATTTCTATACAGATGAATCCCAGCAGTACTGGGATTTTGGATTCAGTAGCTTTCTGTACATAATTTCAGTAAGCTTGACACTTTGATGCAAAACTAATTTATAAACATCATTTGAGTGCATATCTTATGATTGAAATACATTATTAATGTGCTTTGCAAGCTGATGGAGAAACTGTACTTTGTTTAACTTGCTGCTATTAGTCTGGCAAAGTAGGGAAATAAATTGCTGTCCAGTTGGCCTACAACAGAGGCAAAGGAACATCTCTTTTGCTCCTTTTACACTGCATGAATGTTTCATAAGAACAGCCCAAATTGTAAAATGCTTTGAAAGAACTGTGACCTTCCATTTTTAAGCTGTTAACTTTTGATATAAATTGCTTTAACCATGCCCTATTCTATATTGCTCTGAGAGGATTCAATTAATCTGTAGAGTCAAAGTTTGAACAATCTTTTTAAGAACAGAGTTGAGGACAACCACAATATATTCCTGTGTAGTGGCCAGAAGATAACCTATACATCCTGAGCAAAAACTGACTTTAATCCCAGTAAATTTTATTTTAGGTAGAATGCCATTAACATTATTGAATCAGCATGCTATTAGGGGAAACAGCAGCAGCACAGAAACAGTAGTGACATTATGCATTAGTTGGCCCCCAAATGAAAGCACAAACACAAGGTCTCTATTCCCTAGTCTCCCATATTGCTTGATGAGGCACCATCAAGGTCTAGGAATCGATTTTCAAGTAAAAGCAGTTCCCTGTGCAGCTCTGAGACAAATAGCAGTGTTTGCCTCAGAAACATGCTTAAGAAAGGGCAGGACAGGTCCTTGGAAAGTCTGCCTCAACCTCTCCCCTTGACTTGCCAGCTCTACTCCCTTACGTTTAGGAAGATGTAATACCATCTACAAGCAGACAACTCACCTTGCTAGGGAGTCCAGGGCTACAGCCAGCTCTCTGCTGAAGCAGAGCAAAATGCTTGGCATGCTTAGCTCAGGAGCTCCCCAGCTGCCCCATGCTAGTCAGTCTGCTGGCCTCTCATCCCATGTTTCCATGGCCATCATCTACTCGTAACTAAGAGTGCTTTATCCACTTCCTCATGATGTAGAGGTCTCAGACCAGACCTCACACAGTTCATACTACCAAAGAGCTTTCTGAGAGGTCAGTAATATACAAATCAGTGTCTGGAAGCCAGCCAGAGCATCTTTGACCTCCCACAGGGCAAGCCCTGAACACTCCTGCCACCTCTAAACAACCAGCTACATCTTGTATGGACACTTCCTATAAATTTGTGTGGTGCATACATGAACATTTCCACACTGCTGAGTAAAACAGCAGCAGGCTGTGCTTTAGAGCACAAAATCCCTGTTATCACACCATCCAAGGCCACATCAGATGTGCCTTCAGCAGCATGCAAAAATGTCCTCATGGCTGTGGAGAGGAGCATAACTCTAAGAGGACACCATTGGGCAGGGAGGAAAGGAGGTCCTGATGTCTACATGATAGAAGTGAGGGACATATCAGCTGTGGTCTCTCTTGCACCCCAGAAAGCAGCAGCACATGTCCACATTCACAGAGCCATATGGCTTACCAAAATGAAGCACCTACCACCACCTTGATGTGACCAGACATGTTCCAGCTCACAGCGTGGCCTCATTGGCACCTTGGCTCATGGTTCTCATCACCAGTGCAGCTGGATGAATGAGAAGCAGCCAGGGGCAGCTTGCCCACAGCAGCTCCAGACCCAGCCTTCAAAGGACATATTCTTCTCCCCACTCCCTCTCTGCTTTCTTGACTCTTCATTAGTCCCTCTTATTCTTCCTGTACTTGCCAACAGCCCCCAGCCATCCTCCTGCCCTCCAGGGACCTTCTACCCCTCCTGCCCCACCTCTGCTCCATCTGAGTCCTCCATTCATGGCTGAGAAGCCCCTAAACAGATTGTTTTGGAGATAAATTTCTCCATCTTTCAGGAAAGCACACATGTGCTGCAAATAACTGATGTGCATGTCTTCTGCTGATCACTTGCCCAACAGAGAATGATAGTATCATTAACAGGCAAACTGTCTCAGTTAGAAGGCAGAATTGTGTCCCACCTCCCTTATCCCTTAGTTCTCCCAGGTAGAGAGGTAAACAAAGGAAGGCAGGGGTAATAAAAGCTTTGCACCAATTGAAAAATTAATAAAATAAAATATATTATTTAACAGGGTACAGAAAGGAAGAAGGGTAGGGGTTTAACAGGGTAAAGGGATTATAGGAACAACAAAGTAAGGAAGGTTAAGCTTCCAAAAATACTAAACCCAAATGCTGTGCTGAGGCTCCCCAGTGCTGGATCTCGCTGGATTGAGGTGGATGTACCATCCCTGGATGTAGATGGAGGGAGGGAACGAGTCTGTAGATCAGGCCCAGGTCCCAAGATGCTCACAGCCACGTGTAGCACAGGGAAACCACAAGCAGCAGAACAGCGTGTCTGCGGCCAGGACCCCAGCAGAGAGGAGAAAAGGAAGGGAAGAGAGCAAGAGAGGAAGAGGCGTGCCTTCTCGCCCCTTTTATAGACCCCACCAGGAAGAGGGGAGTGGAAATAGAAGAGGTCTCTGCCCCTTTCATTCAGGCTTGCTCCTGGTTTTAGATTTCAGATCTCCACCCACCATGAGCAGCTGTTTTCAAACCATTACACAAACCAACAGCCAAAGTCCTCCCTCCACTCTTAAATCATACACAGAAGACCCAAGGTGGCTCACCACTGAAGGGATGAGTAGATCAGTGTATTCACTTACAGCAAAGAAGGGAGCGAGCCAACTCCAAAACCAGGCCATGGGGGAATGAAGGACCCAGATGACCAGTTCCATCCCAATCACACAGTAATTCCCAGGAGAAAAACGTCATGATCATCTTGTGCCCTCCCAGAAACACCACTTCCTGCAAAGACCCAAGGAACCCTTCCAATAGCCAGAATCCCCACACAGCACATACACTGTATGAACAAACCTCCCAACTGCACTGCTAGCAGAGTCAACTCTTATAAAGGCAGCTTTTTGCCCCACCTCCAAGTTAATGTGGAAGGTGGGGGCACCTGGTGGTGATCTCCTAATCAATTCTCACACAAGGCTGGCCAGACCCTGGCTGAACACCCATCAGGAGAATCTTTTGTTGTCTGCTTGTGGACATCATCTATATGCCAGCCCTCATTCAGGGGTTTAAGCCCTGCACTTCAGCATGTGGTAGCTATTGAACCAGGGAGGCTGGGGTTGGCCAGCAGGTTTGGAGATGTTGCTGCAGGCAGGCAACCACTCTGTGAGGCAGAGATGAGCACTGGGTAAGCCAGGCTGGAGCCATGGTGACAAAAGGAAGCCATGCCACTTGAGTGGTGGCAGTGGCATGAGGCAGGCTGCTCACATGGAGAAGTTCAGCTGGCCAGGGGCAGGGCAGTGGGCAGCCTGGCAGGCACAAGGCACCACTGTGCCATAGCCACCTGCTTGGAGGCCCCACACATGTGGGACCATGTCCCAGCCCAGTGTTTTATGCAGCCGAGGTAGAAGGGTGGCCTCACAGGTCAAGATGGCCTAGTTAATATGAGTATGCTGAGCTGCCCTAGATGTTTGACCTGTGTAACAGTACCACTGCCCTGCCTTCCTCCCCATGAACTAGGGGCTGCCATTCTGCTGGATCGCCTCTCCAAAATCACCAAATCCCAGTCTGGGATGGCTGAAGAAAACTCAGGAAGGAGTTGCAAATTGCTGTTGAGGCCATTTTTTTAGCCACCTGAGCTGGGAGCAGGATGGCTGTGCTGCTCCTCTGATCTGTCATTCTCTTTAATCCACTTTGTTTTAAGCTCCCTATGTTGCATTTATGACCAAAGTCCTCTAACTATTTTCTCCAGAAATCGCGATCCTAAATAGCCATCAGAGACTGAGGAATTCATCTCAGACTGATCCAATTGCACACATAAAGCCACCATGTCTCCCATGTACTCATAGCAGAACTCACTTCTCTTTGTGAAGATGAAGGATGTTTTAGGAGCTGCTTGCTGATCAACCAGATTGAGTGGCTGGGGGGAAAGAGCAGCGCGAGGGCAGTCCCTTGAGCAGGAAGTTCTTAAGGGTCTCTGCAGTCCAGCTGGTACCATCTTCTTCCAAGTTGTGTAATAGCTCTAACATCTTTCCTGCACAGTAAGACTATCTGATCCTATGACACTAATCATCTTCAAACTGCTCTTAGTCACTTGGGATGTGTTATAGACAACACAGAGCTGCCACTGGCTTTTTGAAGAGGCAATACTATAAAAGGTTATAGTAGGCGTAAGATCCTAGAGGATTTTCTGGCATTTAGTGTCAATAATGCATAAATAAAAGCCGATTGAGATTATACATCTGACCTTCTTATGTGTCTCCTGTTGATAAGAGCCCCTATTAAATGGGAAAATGGCAAAAAAATAAAATTTGTCTTGTTAATTAAATCTACAGTTTTTCATCATTAACTTAGTGTCTGTTACAGTATCCTCAGAAGAGAAGCATGTGAGAGATTTTGGCAGTTAATCAAATTACATCCAGAAGAGTTGATATGGCAATCAACTTCTCTTTGAGAACTAGTTTTTGATGTTTGTTAATGTGTAGACTGCTAATACACAAATTAATAAAGTCTGAGAGTTTTAACAGCAGTGCTTGCTTTGTTAATCTTAGGCCATGCAAGAAGAGGTTTTGCCTCACATAGTGAAATCAACCATTTATTAGCCAAACAAACATGAATGGCATTTGGTCTAGCAAAGCAGCATTCTCACCTGCTAGGAAACAACACAATATTTATTTTAGTTGATTTTCCCAATCTTCCATGTCCTCAATAACTCAGAACAGCATACCAGGAATGCTGGATCTGCTCAGACATCCCGAGAGATTAATGGCTGCAACCTGAGATTTATCAGCTGGAAAAAAAAAAGATTGAATCCATATCAGAATGTGATGCCACAGGATGTGTCAGCACCAGAGAGCAAACTTCAGATGCAAGGACAAATTGTTGCTTCTGGGTCCTTTCATAGCAAACCGATGAGCTGTGCCAGAGATGACAAATTTAGGGGTCTTTTGGGAACAGTTCCCTACAAACAAGGCAGTCAATATAACAGCAGTTTAGCTTCTCCCACCACATTTTAGGCCTCCAAAATGATCCTGAGGGGCTCTGCACATCCACATGCTCCATAGCCCATGATGTGCCTCTGGGCACATCACACATACTCTTTGCTGTCATGTAGTATGAACGCTACCTTTGGAGGTGGTTCAGTCTTGCCTGCAGACAAGTACCCTGAATCAGAAATCCATCATAGACAAACCCAGCCATATAGTCCCAGCAGTATTGTCAAATGTAGACCTCCCTCCCGTGGAGGTTTCAGCTGGTGGTCTCTGAGGCCTCCACCACAGCAAGTCTTCTGTGAGGTCGAGGTAATGAGACCCTAGAGTCTACAGCTAACCTCCTTGCCCCTAGCACAGGCCCCAGCAAGGCAATGATGCTTTAGGTTAGCAGGAACACTTCCCAGCAGGGCACTTTGGAACCTTTACACCCACAGGTACTGACCCCTCTGATGTTCATTCAGATGCATGGTGCTATCTGGGGCCAATATGCCCATTTGTTGATAGGAAGGTGGCCAGCACCGTCCGTTAGGACCAGAGGGTCAGATGCACTGGTCTGTCACTTGGTGGTCATGAGTCTCCTCCACGGTGTGGAAAACCAGTGCCTACAGGGTGGTGAGATATATCGACCTTATGCAACCAACCTTGTGGCAACACCTGTGGTCCTATTGCAGGGGCTCAACTGAGGGTTGGAGTAGGTGATAATGTTTCCTGGGCAGAATAGCTAACACATTTTTATTCTCTGATTCAGGCAAGGGACAAGGTTGGGCAATGCAGGTAGGAGACATTCCCTTTCATGGCAGGAAGTGAGACTCTCCACAAAGAAGGTGGCTTGTTAAAGCCTTGGTGATAACTCTACTGAGCCTATCTTTTGTCTTCTATACCAAAATTAAAGAACAAACCTCATGTAAGGAAGATGATCAAATGGTGTCTATCCCACCGACTTAAGTTTTGGAAGCCAACAGAAGGCTTTATATTAATTCCTGTTAATTCCTGTTCCTGGACAGACAGGAACAGTCAGTTCAGAATCTGAGCATTTTTATGTGAAAGAACGTATTTCCACAAGCCTGCCACTCAATACAAAAGGAACAAAACTTGAAAATTGAACACTAAAGGGGGAATCAATGAGAGTGATGCCTACAGCCAGCATCAGGTCCTGTACTGCAGGCTCACTGGAGTTCTGTAGGAGACTCCAGCCATACCCCACGGCCTCAGTACACCAGGTGCTTTACAGGGATAAAAGATTGCTCTTTATCCAGACATCAAAGAGGAAACGTATGCAAAGAATGCTGGAGGGGTTCTAGCAGTGTTAATACACTTTGTAAAACATTAAACCTTATTCCTAAATTGTGCTAGGGAATATATCACAATCTTACTTTATAAGATGGAAATTTTTAGTGTCATTTGGGCACAAAAAAAAACATGAAAGAAAGAAAGATGACTTGAGAAAAGATATCATGGATGACAGACAGTAGAGGCAGTGAATTTTTCACCTCAACATCTAGAAATGATCATAAAAGATCACACTGGTTCATCTATTGAAAATTAGGCTAAAGTTTAGTTCCAGTCTTCTCAGAGTAGGAAGATAAATACACCTCTTGCTGTATCTGTGTTATATATTTTTCCTCATTTCCTCAAAATTAATTTTTTACAGCAGGGCTCTGCCTTGATATCGATCTCCTTTCTGTGCTCAGCTCTCTGTGCTCAGGTCCCAGCCTATCCATACAGAAAAACTTTTTTTCCTTGCAACTTGTCATCTGAAGTTTGGATGAGCTTTATTCTGAACACCTGATAGTTCTCAACACTTGAAAAAAAATATGGAAAACAAAATACAGAACTCTCTAAAGCTTCTAACAATTGTAGAAGTTATGTGTCATTTTCATCTAATGTTCATAATAATTTTAAACTTGTTTGAACTGATTTGATGTGTCTCATCATTAACATTTTCAGAAAGTTCTTTTATAAATCAGTTCTTTAAAGCACCTGGTTCTGGAGCTAGGTCCTTGAATACTTAAAATGGTTTCAAGTTCACGTTAGGGTGGTCAGCAAAATGTTATAGGGAAATAATTTTTGTGAACAAAAATCACTATAAATGCTGGTACTTCCCAAGGCCTTCTGACTCCAGAAACTTGGAAACATTACTTCCTTGATTAACATTTAAGTGCTTAGAGTAGAGGTCATAATCTATTAGATGTCTTGAGCTGTATGAAACATCACTTCTTTTCTGTCTGACCCGTTTTTCTTTTCCCTTCAGTCCCTACAGCATTGCAGGATGATGTTTGGGTGTAATTATGGTTGCCACATTAGAGATTGTCTTAAAAACTGCCAAACTGAATCTTTTTTTCTTTTTCTTGCAAGACCATTTCACAAACTCTCAAGTGGGAGAAGATGAAAGGAGAACAAGGTTATAGGGAGAGGGGGTTTCTGATATATTAAAATGCATTTGTGGGTCTTCTGACAAGCAAAATATCCCCAGATGATACTGGGGAACAAGCCAGACCTCCAGTTACAGAATGAGTTTTACAAGACAGAAACATCCAATGACACCTACTTGCCTAACCTCAGGGAACATCTCTGCCCATACCCCAAACCAACCAATTAGTTTAAACAAAAAGCTTGTGGCTAAGACAAATGAAGCAGCATTTTTGAGACTCCAGGCTATCTTGCTCCTATGTCCTCGTTCTTGCAATTTCTGACAAAGAAACTATTGCTTCTCTCAAAGAAGAAAATTAAAAGTCCTAACTTCTGGGCAGCTAAATTATCTCCCAGTTTCTATTTCCATCTGCACAAGCACTAGACTTTCCCAGCTGACCTCAGTGCTTCCTTTCTCCACAAATGCATTCCTATTTGCTCACTTTCTCTCTCTCTCTCCACCAAAATGGAAAAGAAAACTCTCTCGTGAATGCCCCTGCTTTCTCCACCTCTAACTGCAACTCTTTATATGGCTTGTCAGGTCAAAATCCAGATCTCTCCTCCACAAGAAAATCTTCCACCATAAGTTAAACATCATTGGTTAGGAGCATTCTAATTCAAATTGTACACTGAACTGTCCTAGATGTAAAGGCTTAGGATCTGACAAAGAAAATCCTTCCAAAGAGGGCTGTGCATTGAGCTGGACATGTTAGAACAATGGAATTTTGCAATGCATATGCTGCATTGCTTATTCTGCAGCTGTAGCAGCAGATTTACTCAGTTCTGGGCAATAGTTACTGAAATAATCAGTCTTCATTCTCCAGCATTTTACAGCATAAAATTCATTGAATCCTTTTAAATGTGAAGCTTGAGCATTTATGTTCTTAAATTCCCTCTCTCCTGATTTTCCTCCATGTCTCTGGTCACTGTGTGCTTTGCCAGACTGTGAAGGGCAGAGATGCTCTGTGGAAAAAGACAAGCAATTCGTATAGCAATGTCTGCACAAATTAAATAATCTGAAGAGATACTTTCATTAGCTCATTTCAGAGGAAAAAGAGCTCTTCTGAACTCTGAAAAACATTCCTACAACAGTCCTTGGACAAACATCCTTGTTCTCATCCTACTATTTCTGATCAACGAGAGGCTCTGCTGGCCAACTGGGTCTTTTCATTCTCTGCTTTTTTCCCTGTCACCTACTCACAGCTCCTCTGTGAAGACACACAGCTATCCCTGAGAGATCTGTGTTTACTTTTTGCTTTTATGGAAAAGCCATTTCCACTATGTAAATACAAGGCTGCAATTTCCCACACAAACAACAGCTTTCAAAATGGGAAAAATAGGGCATATGAGGTCGAGTGTCTTTCTGCAGCAGTACTGCACCTAATTAGAGCCTGCAGTCTCCACATCACTTGTACCCTGATGTAAGTAAGCATGATGCAGACCTGAAGGGAGGCTGGTTTAGAAGCCTGGGTTTTCCAAGTCAGAGAGTACCTACAGCTAGTACTGAGGTCATCCCCTGTCACAATGCAGCACAAAATTAATGCAATACATAGTCATTCATAAGCTCTACAGCCAGCTCAGAACATCCACAGCCCTCTTGGGATTATTAAGGTAAATCCATATCACCTTCCCCCCAATTTTAACTGGTCAGTTTAAAAGGAATACAAGTATTAACAATGTGACTTGCAGTCACATAGTTTACACTGTCCAAGATAGCTAGTGCATCACCAGAAGCCTGTTTATATTATCATAAAATCACCACTGAAATGGGTCCAGGTCTTGTGATTGTGCTGAAGGTTTATTTAGCAGTTGTAATCCTGCTAAAGTGATATATTTTCCAGAGGTTCATGCTAAGCATTCTTACTCTTTCTTTTTTTTTTTTTTTTCTTTTCCCCTCATGCAGCAGCAAACTCACTCTCCTGCCCTTCTTGTCGGATCTCTATCAGCTACCCGGGGTCCTGTACATCAAATCCAGAGCCTCTGTTTTGAAGGCTTGACCTGTAGCATAATATGCCTGTGGCAGTGAACTCACTTTCTACAAACCATATTTCTATATCACTGTCTTCAACTCCAGCTTAAAAGATACTCAGTTCCTTTCATATGCCTTACGATTCTGGAAAGCCCACTCTAAATCTGTTCTAGCTGTTTGGATCTATGGCTGTTCCTCATCTTCTGCAGTTTTCTTACATTAAATAATTAAGCTGGTTTCAACGAAATCAAAAGCTAGTAAAAACTTTGGCATGACAATCACCCTCTCCTCTGGTCCTCCAGACACACCTTGACACAAATCATAAATCTTCATTTTTTGTACAATAAGGGAACCCTTAGAGCTGATCCAGAATTGTTACTTTGACAGTAAGGTATATAGGGCAAACAACCGTGGTTTCTTTAACACTTAAAAAGATATTTTAAGCCTTATCTTGCTATCCTTTTTTTGAAGTGGAAGAAATAAGTGTCTGAAAGAAGAATATATGTAGCTTATTAAAAATAATGTTGATAAACCTAAAGATAAGACATAGGCAAAGATTGTCAGATTAGTGGAGTTTGTTGTGAAATTGCTACTAAGAGAGAATAAGCTTCCATTTTCTTAATTAGAGAGTGAAGATTCTTATTTCAGATACCCAATTAAAAATTATATAGACATTGCTATTCTGGATTTGCATCAGACTGTAGTAACTACAGTATGAATATGTCAGAACACTGAATACAGGAGATATACAAATAAATATGCAATATATGTATTATTACCTATACACAATGCACATAAAGTGTATGCACATAAATAATATGCAGTGAATTATGCCTAAAACTAAGAAGTACGCACAGATCTCAGTTCAATCACAATGCATTCAGTGAAGCTCTAGATGCCTCTGAAGCCTGGAAAAGTCTACTTCTGTTGTTTTGCCTGGGATACTCTGGTGGTTCAGACACCATATGAGCTCTAGGATGAGCATAAACACAAGCCCCCGGATTGTTTCAAAGTGCTTTGTGTGTGGGTTCATGTCTTAGAGCTGTTTCTGCATAGAACATCTCAATTCTTTTTTCAGAGGATCCAGAAGAGTGTGTCCTGAAGCTTGCTTATGGATTATGTGCTGAGGAGGTCCCTCCATGGGACCTGGCAAAGAGGCATTGCTGGATGTGCAGCCAGCCCTGGAAGCACTGATTGCTCAGACTCCCTGCAGACTTTGCAGCCAGGGTTGCTCTTAGGCAGAAGCAGTTTGAGGGGAAAAAGAAGAAAATACGTCTCAGATTCCACTTTTGAGAAAGGTAATAAATAAAATCTGTCTTGTCTAGATGAGACAGCACATTCCTTGGTGCAGATGGTCTCTTTAGCATTGATTGCTAAGGAAATGAAGAGTGGAGGATCACATTGTGTGTCTCTCCCACCCCATTCATCTCCCAAATTAACCTGTGGGCTAATTATGGCAAGTTTGGCAAAGGAGTAGAGACCTCAAAGATACTACCTGCCTCTTCATTTCTTGTAAATAGTCAGCTAGACACTTAAAGCAGTCTGCATGGTAAATAGCTGAGAATCTAAGAGAAACAATCCGTCTAGGAGGGAGATGGAGAAGCTATGACTGACCAAGTGCAGGGGGATACCTTTTGAGACTTACCTGCTAAACATGTTGGAGAACCTGAATGCAACACATGCATCAACAGGCAGCTAGGCCTCCTCCTGTGTTGCTGCTCAACCAACCATCTGCATGCCAAGCACAGGACAGAAGCCTGATTTCTTTGGAGACTTTGCCTGACAATGATGTAGGCAACAAACAAAGGTCCAGGCCCAGCTAGTCTGTTGAATAGATATGATTGAGGTCTAGCCCTGACCTCTAGAATTTCAGGCAATTCTCAAGGACGTTGTAAACAAGTACATTTTATAAGCTACCTCTTAACCTCCAGTAACATGGCCTGCTTTAAATCTCTCTCCAGCAGCTAACTCACACCTGTATTTCTTCCTGCATCATTCGGAGGTTAGAGGATGCTAAGTTAAATGCTGTAGCACTCTTCTGATAACAAGTCTCTTTAATGTTACCTCTGTACCTATGACTTTACCACTGAGCACCAAAGTTGTCACTGACAAATTTACATCTGCATTACGAACTTTCATATCAAAAAATGTTTCAATGTCACATTGTCTCAGAAACAGCAGTCAAGTCTGGAGTTTCATAGGGTGCTTCAGAAATTCCAAAGCCAGCTCCAGAAGAGCCAAATTTATGTGAACCGAGATGTCTGAAGGAAAGATTACAGAATGGTGTGCATTTCTCTCTTCACTCTGGAGCTGAAGCTGGCTGAGTGGTTCACATAACTCAAATAGATTGAAATGTAATGATTCCGCTTTTCTACTTTTTATTGCTCCTTATAATTCATTCCTTTTCCTCATGTTTCCTTGTCTTGAGCAACATTACATTAATTAAGGATTCATAAGCATGTCATTTTTGAGAGATCTTTAATTACCTTGTACAGCTGGGTTAATAATTTAGGTGACTTGATTTATGTCTCTAAGCAAGGGTCTTGAGAAGTGATTCTCTGATGAACATTCAGACAAGTTCCCTCAAGTTAAGCCAGGCTAGCTAGCACTGCAAGAACACTTCATCACACTGTGAGAAAGAGTGAAATATTCCTTTCCAATCAATAAATGGGAACCAAAGAGTAATTTCAGTATTTGCAACGGGCCAAAACCTATGTTGCATATTGATAATCTCTTATCTTTTAAAGGGATAAAGGTCATTTCATACAAGGAATTGAATACCAGCACACTTGCAGGTGTCAGTATTCACTAACGTCTAGCCACCCCAGCTGGCTAGCAGGAGAGAAGTCTACCCAGAAAGCAGAAAGCCTGCTAAACTCCAATGCCATGAGTCAGCCAACGTACACCTATTTCTCTAAACATTAAAGGAGTAAGGAACCCTGACAGAAAGAAAGACGATTTAAAATAATAACAGTAATAAATAATAGCAAAGATAAATACAGGAGTATCCTATTACAATAAACCAATTTGCAGGCCAGTGATGGAAATACCTGAAGATGACATGCAGAGCCATTGTATTTATCTCGAGGACTATCAGTAGGAGAGGGGCAAAATTTTCTTTATTTTGTCATTTGCTCTTTCTTGTAAAATAATAAAGAAAATTACTACCTCGAAGACCAGTCTTTATTTAAAAACAGTAGATAAATCCTGTGTAGTTTGTATTGAACAAAAGAAAACCAAGGATTTTGTGGGGTTTTTAATGTGCATATTAATTTCTTTATTTAACAAAATCAAACAATGAGAAGTAGCTCAAGTCCTCTTTAGCAGGAGTTTGGATGGTTCAGATGCCTTCAGAGGAGGAAAACTAGACTAGTTGCTTTCCACATGAACTGATTTTATTAATAGATGTTGACACTGAGATTCTTGACAATATATTTGACAAATAAAATTAGTATATCAGGGTTATATGCAGAGAGATAAACCAGAATTTGTAAATTGATTTCTTTCTGTGGTGCGCAGTAAGAAAATCCTTGAGCAATACTTAATTCTCAGGAAGAAAATCTCTCAGGGTATTTTTAGGCTCTGTCTGCGTAACTACTTATTTTGTTCTTAGGCACTGAGAAGAAGATGATAAGGAATCTTTGTGTGTTTGATCCCAGACATTCAAAAGCATGTCAGCACATGCACAGTAAACACAAACTCATCCTTGCCTAAAGCAGAAGAAAAATCTTTTCACCAAGCAGAACAGGCTGTGAAGTACATGGACTTAAGAAAACAACATTGTTGAGGATTTAAATTTTTGCCTTACTTAAGGACTGTAGAATTTTTCTTATAGAGAATGAAATTATCTTAAACAGACTTAGGTTAATAAGAAGTACCTGATAGAGTATTCTCTGTCCCCTGCAGGGCACATATCTGAACCACAAAAACTCCTGCCATAGTAATACCCTAGACTGTACCACATGAAGAATAAATGTTAGATCAGATCTAGATTATAGTTTTATGCAAATAATTGCTACTTTTTGTTCAACACCCTTGTTCCTCTTGAAAGCAATAACATTTTTGTTAGATATTGGTTATGGTTCAATTCCTATTTCAGTGCAGATCCCTCAGTTGACCCCACTACCCATACTGTTGGATCACTGAAATCTGCCTGCAAACCAGGCAGTACCCAGCAGGGAAACTTGGTGTCTGAGAATGAAGCACATCATGTTTCATTTCTGCCACCTGAGACTGTCCTCCAGCAACACCCCAGATAATGTTTCCAGATATGGTTAAAAAAAAGTCCTCTAACAAATTGATCTCCTTGCCAGCATACAGTTAACATTACAGGATTTTTTGGAAGTGAAACAAGAATTGCAACCAGTTGAATTCTGAAATCTAAATCTGACTATCAAAACATTTACACCACAGAATACCAGCAAAGTGTTCTTTTTTAAGTAATTGTCCACTCTTCTCATTGTTCTCATACTAAATCCCAAACACAACACTGTACTAGCTACTAGGAAGAAAATGAACTCTATCCCAGCCAAAACCAGGACAGTCATGCTAGGTAGTAATTCAAAGAATGTGAAGTGCTTCCATGCCTCCATATAATTAATGTGTCTGACATTTTGAGACTGAATAAATAATACAATGTTTTGGAAAAAACTCTTCCAACAACAAATAAGGATGTTCTTTCTGCCCTAACTTTCCCATGCATGAGAAACAGGCACAGCCACTATCTGTTTGCTCTTCTTGAATAATACTCTATTGCCCTATCAGCAAGGCAACAAAAGTACAATCTATTGACTTATAGAATGGTCAGTGCAAATTATTATTTTTTATTTCATTTTTGGTAATGATTTATTCTGTGACAGAGATGCTCATTGATGTTTTCTGACAAGTGATGGTTACAAGCTCAATAATTTAATGATCTGACCTTCCCTGTGAATATTCCAGCCATTACAATTCTAGTCAGAGCTAGCAAGTGCTTTTGACAAATTCAGTATATCCACAAAATGGCATTTGACATTACCAAAAGGTGTTCCTTTAAACAATTGTGTGGGACAAGTTCTTTGAGAACAGTGCTCTGTTACTGCATCTGTCATTCAAACACTACCCCACACGAGCCTGGAGACTCTCTGTTCTTCACACAGTTCATAGAAGTCCCTATGAAAGCCGGGAGGTAGTGCAGGACCTTTGTTCTAGGAGCAAGAGGAAAAGAGAAGAGGAAGAGCAAGAGCAAGAGAGAGAGGCGTGCCTTTCTCCCCTTTTTATAGACCTTAGCAGGAAGTCCCGAAGACAGGAAAAGGGGAGTGGGAATAGGACAGGTGTACGCCCCTTTCATTCAGGCTTGTACCTGGTTTAGGGTTTCAGATCTCCACCCACCAGGGGCAGCAGGTTTCAAACCAATACAACCTTTTAAAGAAGGCAATATTGTCTTCCTGAGGCTGGGCTTCCAAAGCTACTGGATAGGACTTTCATCCAGAGGGAGAACCCAGCAAATGCAGGAATGAGATTGGGACAATGCTGGCCATTTACAGATATTTCATTCAAGTTTTTAAAGCAAAGATTTATAAATATGAGTTCATTGACAGTCAATGAAAATCAATTTCATTTATTTAGAAAAAAATAAGGTCTTCGCACTGTGACAGTTTTTCTGGAGTGGTCACAGACTGACCCAAGCCTCAGGGACTGAGGTTTTGTTCCCATTTGCACAAAGATGTTCTGGCTGTTGCACTATTTCACCAAAAGTTTCTGTGTTCTTCAACCATACTTTGAAGTTAAAGTTTAATATTAAACTTGAATGAAAACCACAGATCTGACAAGCAACTAATTAGGTCACTTCACTGTACTAAGTGAAGCCAGTTAAGGTTTCTCCCATGTATTTTTAAAAATTTTGAACCTTCTGTCTGTTATAGGCATAAACACAGAAATTTCACCACTGTGTCTGGAGAACATTTAGTTCTTTTATGAGCTTCTGGTCTTCCATTTAGTTTATTCAGCTCCATCTACCCTTTTTTATTGCTGTATTCTGAAGCTTTTCAAATGCCTAGGAAGATTGGAGACTAGCAAAGGTAGTATCAATCTTAGCAATAGAATAGCAGGTAAGTTTCTGTAATTTTATCTATTTTTTTTTTTTTTTCAGTGAGGAAATGTGTGTGATCCTTTGCTTTTCAATGAAGATTTCTTCTACCTCTCATGTTAGAAATGTACTTACTACATTTTAAAACATATTCAGACTGCATAAAATACAGCCCTGAAAGCTTCAGTTAAAATAGTTGTGCTCATCTGAAGTGTTTGACCAATGACAATAATGAAATTAAGGAAAATTCTTTATAAATTTGCATCGCTTGTAAAATCATGATTCCTTCAACACTAATGCAGAACAGCAGATTCCCCTCCTTCCTTTCCATGCCTAGCAGTTTTACTCCTAAGGTAGGGGGTGTGAAGCTTTTTTTTGCCATTCTTTCCAGTTACATTAAGAGAAGGTAGTAAAAAGTAAATGGCACTTTCATGATCTTATTATTCTTGCTTCACATTCCAAGAAAGAAACCTAGAAAATTCCTCAGCCTAGGCTGTATATGAATAAATAATACAGGAGATGTATGAGAAACACCAGAAACAAGCCAGAGCTGCGTTGTCTCGGAACATTTTTATTAACTTGACGTACAAACGTTGCTCTTCCCCACCATAATCTCACATCATTCCAGTTTTATAAAGCCACACATAAAAATGACTATCAGAAGGAAACCTTGGGGAGGAATAAAACCTTTCTGGGATGACCTCCTACCTACTCCACCAACCTCCTTTCTCCGAGTTTGGTGTGGTATGTGTGGCATGTGAGCAAAGGAATCTCTTTTTTTCAGTGTTAGCCTGGGAGGGGTGTTGAGAGGTGATAAATCTGCACAGGGTCAGGGCAGGAGGCCCATCTCTGGCACAGGCCAAGGCAAGAGGTGCACAGCTAGGTCTAAGAGTCATTAGGACCTGCTGGCCCAGCTTCCTCTTCCAGGCAGGGCTGCATCTGTGCTCCTACAGCTCCTGCTGCTTGTAGTAGGTCAATAAAGAGAGCAAAGACCTCATCCATTTTTTTCTGTCATTGGCTTTTTTAATCAGCCTGCAGGAACACTTTGCTTTCCTCCAGGAATGTCTGCAGATGGGCTGACTGGCACTGTCCGGGTGCCATCCCTGCTGTCTACTGGGGATACTACCCCATGGAATAAAACTCACAGAGTCTAAAAAAGACTCCAGTGATTAAGCATGATAATTACATGTGAAGTCTGGGTGAAGACTTTCATTATGTGTGCACAACAGGATCAACAGATATTGATTGACACCACCTCTCTGCAATAGCTCAAAGCAAAGTAATCGGTTGGACCAACTGTTGTTGAGGCTTGGAAGACAGCGGGTCTCCATGTCATCCATTTCATGATCCATCTAGGTTCATAGGCAGGTAAAACAACAGAATTGTTTCACTCAACATAAGAAGGACTGAGTTTTTCCTCAAAGGAATTAGAGAGTCATCACTCATAAAAATGTTACATTTGAGAACTAGCCCAGAATTGTCAATGTTGGTCTGTCTGACTGGGGACACACTGGAATTCACTGCTGTTTATTTGAGTTATAATATTCACAATAATCAGGAAAATTAATAAATTAATCCACTGGTGAGGAAAATTAAGCAAACATTACTTTTCAGGATATTACCACCTCTTAGAATATGCTAATAGAAGACCTCTTCACCATCTTGCACATTTATCCTTGACATGGCACAGTGACTGTTCAGATACAAAACCAGTTTCAATGGACTCAGTACACAGTTTTGTAGAGAATGTTCTAAAGTGCCAAAAATTATTTAGGACCAATTTTTCAAGAGCAATTACAGTAATTTCAACTGTGTAGTTGCTTTAAGGGGCTATTTTGCTAAAAACATACCTGTCTATGTAACAAATGGGATTATTTGTGTATGGAGAGTACAATTTGGTTTCAAAACTGGTCTTGAGCTATGAACAAGCTGTTTCAGTTACAATTAACAAGCACTTTGAAAGAGAAAAAGAGCAGATAATAAAACTAAAGCAAAATTTACAATACATTCAATACAATATCAAGTTATGGGACTGCAGAACAAACACTTATAAAGTGTTTTCTGTAAAATTTTTAATGGGATGATGTTGCACTAAGGATTAAAAAAATTCTTACGATTTCTCCTTCAAAAAGTTCACGTAGTCATGCAGTTGAAAAGCAGTGCAAGAGCCGGTAATGATCAACATCTGGGAAACAGATGCAGATAATTAAGGAATATTATTCCTTGAGTTTCTTGTTGTCATTCATTAGAAATTTACTTAAGATTGTTTACTTAAGAAGTTTACTTAAGATGATTAAAGCACAAAATAATTGTCATCAGTAGAGCATCCTGTAAATTGTAATGACACGGTGATTGTACCCTGTTTTTTCACTAGGTCTGACAGTTTTTCTTGGAATCTCCAACACCTTCAGTAAAGAACAGAGAGGAGAGGGCTGTTCAGCCAAGTATGGTGAACAAACATTAAGAGGAGCTTACTAAATGGGGAAAAGAAGATGCCATTCCTAGGTCAGTAAGGAGATAATATAAGGATCAGACTGTCTTTATGTTGCTTAACCAGACAGTCGCCATAAACGAAATTGATCTAGCAAGTATCTAGTACAGCTCTGTTGATTGCAGTTCAGCAAAGCATGAAATTCATTGTTATATTTAAACACATCCTTTAAAACTTTGCTGTGTTGTGGCTATTTGGATTCACAGTTTGTCCTGCAGCTTCTCATTTTGTGAATTTAAGCGTGCAAGCCCATCTGTATGTATGCTGATATCTATGCCACTGTTGTTCCAAACTAATCCTCAGTTAAATCTGAAATAAACAGTTTTGTTTATATATGTAATAAACACGGAGGTAGTTTTGTAGTCAGCTACAGGTTTGGATAGAAATATCATCAAAAGGCAGAAAAACAAGTAAAGATTTTGAGAAAACATAGATAGCATTAAGAAGGGCAGAAAAGCAGTGAACTAGAGTAGTAATAGACTTTCCAGTTCAGAAAACGATGTAAATAAGTGCTTAGTTGAATGTGCTTAAGCAGGGCTATGCAAGTACTTACATTTAGATATATTCTCTTATGTATTTCTGGATGTGTCAGAATGGGGATTTTTTTCTTTACAAAAGTTAAATTTCAGACACTTATATAAAAACATTATCACCCATAAGCTGCTAGATATTGCAACAATGTTTTCTCTTTCTATGAAATACAGCTAATGGGTTTCATGTCTAGACTCCCTGTGCAGAATCCAGCTTTTTGATAAGGATCCAGTGCTGTAATTCACATCCCCAGGACTGAGCTCGATGCTGCCATAAAAGTGAACTCTGCTTGCTGAAGCCTCTGTGCAATGGCACAGATGAGAAACAGATGCTTATTTCAAAATTAAATATTACAGCACTGGTAGTTTCATTCTGATTTATAGCAAAGCAGTTCTTTTTACAATCAGATCAATAATTCACAGGGTAATACAGGTACTTTATTTTACGCTACAATTTTCAGCGGATTATTCATGGAACTGTTTCAGGAGCTACTCTGAAAATCTTTTTGTTGCTGCTCCTGCTTTTACTTGAAAACATCACTTTAGACTATTTCAATCACCCACTGTAAGAATGTATTCTAAGCTTACGACCC
>NW_008620741.1:0-8692 GCF_000691845.1 Merops nubicus | reverse complement strand
CCCCCCGTAGGTTAAGAGAGTGGAAAGTAAAGATTTATAGGCCTCTGTGAAAACATGAAAATTAAAAAAAGTCTTTCAGGTATAAAATACACTCCCGAAATAAAGTTTCAAAGTTTATTTGCTCAATTTTTAGTTGATAAACTCCATATTACTCCAAAGGGAAATCTTCCCTCGCTTACTGTGTACACAAGGCAGGAATTACGCTCACACGGAGGAGTCATATTCGGAAAGTGATGTTAAATTCCTTCTGAAGGTGATCTTTTCAGCCCCGCAGCTGAGGCTCCCCCCTAGAACACTGTGAATTTTCTGCTGCCTTGGTTAAAGGGGAGAAAAAGTTTTATGGCCTCCACCGCACCGCGGCTTCAGTTGAAAAGTTTTGCATGAAAGACGGAGAGATTAGTACCCCAGAGCTAGATTTTCTGCTAGAGAGCTTGGAGTCCTGCACAGCCCCGACGTTTTACTAGTCAGTATGCTTTTTACTGCAAAGCTTGTGTGCTTTATCGAAACGGATTCCTGGAGGGGTATTTTTACACTGGGTTTCACTTTTACGTGGTCACTCGTTTAAGTCTTGAGAGGCTCACCATCAAGGTATAGCCGTTTAGTGAAAAATAACCCACCCCAGCTCTCTACTGTTAATAAACAGAAATTATTCCACTTTCATCTCGCCCCTCAGAAATATATTTACTTAGAAAGGGCTGGCTGCTAATTGGGGTACGCAGTTGCCTTTAATCTCTAGCACAGCGCTTGGAACCTACCCAGAATGAATTTAAATAAGTCTGATAAACAAGAAGTAAACGTGGCTTCCAAGTAAAACTCGTTTTATGATCACAGCTTGTGTGCCACCTCAAAATATTAAGTTTAGGTACTTAAGGCATAAAGAATAAAATCCCTTTCCAAAGTCAGTAGTGCTCACGGTACCGTTTTAATCTTCTCTATTAGAAATACAAGGAAGGAATACCTTGTTCTCACAAACTATGGATAAATATGTGCATTTCTTTCAAAAGCTGACCACGGGAGAGTATCAGATTGTCGTCAGCACTGAAGTGCTCCCTCCTATATGTCTGCTAGCAAATAGAAGGAGCAGAGAAGGGGGGGGGGGGGGGGGGTGCGTGCCCCAGCATGTGTACTGGAGGGAGCTCTGCCGCACAGTTGTGCAGAGTTTCAGATTTATGCATAGCGAGATTGGTCGGTTTGTAGGAATTACAGCGTGGAAAAGCTTTGGTTGAGGAAGATGTAGATCACGGTTTCATGATAGCTCAGCGAGTTACCAATAAAAAAAAAAAGCCCCCAGACGTGGAAACGGCTCCGATAAGCCTGTGTCATATGGCTTGCCGTGCAGAAGTAAGCACTGCGCTGAACACACAGAAGCCCCAAAATCTCTGAACGCTGTTTCCACCGGAGAAACTCCATGGAGTTCCTACGGTAGGAAACGCCATTCGCTTGTTTGTTTGCCTGTTTGTTCTATTTATAACCATTCCTATGGAGCTCATCCCCGGAGCATCTGCATGCCCACTGGAACCAGATCTGGTTTCCTGGGCGAAGCCCCGTCCGTATTCAGTAGCAGCAGGCTGGAAATGTCTGCTAAAGGGGGAATCAACCCGTCTGCAGCCTGCCGTGCTCCTCTTAGGGACTGGATCTGCTCCCCTCCCGGGAGACCTCCACACAGGAACACAAAATAATTAAATGAGCCTGAAAGCCACTAGAAATAACAATGACGAGGTGAAATGTCCTGTATTTGTCAAAGGATTTCAGAATCCAGGTGAAGAATTAAAAAAGGAGTTAATGTAATACGTATCGCATGCAAATGAAATATTTAATCTGCCGTTTCATCTCTCCTGTATGCCCAAACACCTCCAAAAGTTCTTTGAACAAATATTTCGTTTCCAAGCTATAAATTCATCTTATGCAAAGAGAAAGCTTTTAGGATCTCCAGTTTAAACTCGTTCCTACCACTTGTGGTGCTGAGAATTATCAAACCGGTCAGCTTACCTTTCCCACGAGCACTAATTAAAGGAGAGCTAGGGGGTGTGAGGGGCGGAATAAAAGAAAGAATAATGGCATTCAAAAAAATTGTGAGCCCACAAATTGTGATTATCATCCCTCTTAGTTAATTTCTTTCTTAATTTAACTCGTGATTTATTTTTTTTTTTCTCTGATAGCCCTGCAGCAGCTCTGTCTTTATAGTAACTCTGCAGCATATTAAGAGACCTTAATAATGTCATTGTCTGAAACAAAAATAGAGATAGGAACTGTAAAGGAGAGGAATTTCTATGGTATTGTACAGTCTGCTAGAGGAGTTACCTAAAATGGAACATGTTTTCCATATTCTCTCCTGAGACCCAAGAAAAGCTCACAGGGATTGGCTAGCATTTTAGTACACTGGGTTAGGATGAGATAGGGTGGGACAGGAAAGAGAGAGACAGAAGGAGGATCCTTTTGAAAAGCTTCCACAGAGATAAGTTTTTTTCCACTTCCAGAGAGGAGAAAGCTAGCCATGGTGACAGTGTTAGTGGATTTTGACAGACAGGTAAGGAGACCCTTTCCCAGCCACAGTCTTTAGGTGAAGTGGTTGGAGTGGGAGTGGGAACCTTTCCCAGTAACCCTACACTACTTAGACAGCATTTATGGATGGATAAAGCTGAACATTGGACAGCAGTCCCTGAAGGAAAAGAACCTTTCAGTGTAGCCATCAACCTGTCATCACTGCAATAAAGGTGTAACACACAGGAGTGTTGGTAAGAGCCCAGGGTTTATTTCCTGGCCCTGTCACATGACATGGGGCCAGGGTTACCAGAGGTTACCCCCTCACATGGAAAGGATCAGTGATCAGTGGCCATCAGCCCTAGCAGCTGCTTCTCACTCCTCCTGTCTCAAATTTTTATTCAACTCATGTGTTTGTTTTGTTAAAAATGCAAACCCAGCAACCCTGTTCAGTTACAACCACACAATCACACACTTGCCCACAGTCATGTGACACCAGTCAAGTCACAGCCAAAAGCTTGAACACCTTTCTGCACCCACCCCATGTCCCTGGAAGAATTCCTTTTCCCAGATGCTGGAGCCATATCAAGGGGTTGTACCCCAACGTTGATATGCTTTTCCAAACAAATTATTTGGCACCTTCGAAGCCAGTCCCTCTGCAATGATCTGCTCACACATTTGTGTGAAATGAAACTTTTTTTTTGGCTGGGTATTGCAGTGCCAGATCTTTCATGCATGTGGCACTGTGAAACCAGCATCAGCACTTCAGTGGAAAAGCTAGACAAAAGCTTGGGCTTTATCATTCCTTGTAATACAATTCCTTGTTACATGAGAGATGCAAGCCCTGTTATAGCCTCCCAGCCAGGGCATAAGGGCACCATAGGAGCAATGACAGGGAAGGTCTGGAATTAAGGAAGTGGAATGGGAATAATCAGAAACTACAGAACTAACAGAGAAATAGTTTTCCACAAAATGCTGGTTATGCTGGCTTTGTTGTGGCTTTCTCCAGACAGACCCTGGTCAGAAAACATTGTGCTATCCAGGATATGGGTGTAGGTAAATGGCTTTCTCTGAAGCCTTGCAGGAAAATCTACAACAGAACATAAGAGAGTGCAAAGTATTGTGTATAGGTCTCAGGGGTTTACGTTACTTTTACAGAGGGTTTGGGTTATATTTTAGATTTACTTAGTGTTACAGAGCCAAGCAGTGGTGTTGTAGACAGAAACTGTTTGCCACCTCTGAAGGGCCAGAATCATGGCTGAGTTCTTTGATTCAACTTCCCAATGCACTGTACACAATACGAGAGCAAGGGTGGCCAGGAATGCCTGTGTTGTTCCTGCTCCAGAATGGGCCTGGTGCTCCCCACGGATGAGACAGACCCAGACCGGCCTTGTGCAGGTTGCTGGCAAGAGGCCTTCAGGCATGGCTTCAGTGGCGACGAATTATTAGGATTAATGATCTCTTAATCACATCTTTTCATCATTATTATTACCATTGCTCCTTAGCATTGTAAGCAGGACTCAATTTGTGGAGTGTAGAGAAAGCAGAGAACATGGAGATGCGTCCTGCCTTGGAGAGTTTTCCATCTACTTGTAGAAAATGAGATTGTGGCTGAATACTGGAGGGAACTGGGAAACACTAGATATCAGCAGCTTACCTGACAAGCATCTGCTCGAGGACCCAGGTGGCTTGGAAAAGAGCTAACAACAAACAGCCTTTTTTTCATTAAAAAAATCATAAACAAGGACATTTTATCTGCAGTATTTTGGGATTTTTTTTGTTTGTTTTCCTTAGAGGGAGAAGGAAGAAGTTTCCTCCCAGTCCAAATGGGGGCAAAGAGAAAGTGGTATGAAATAGAAGCATGAAAAAAGTGAAAGTTACCATTAAAAAAAAATAGGTTTTTTTTCCAATCAAAATCCACTCTAAAGGGAACTGGGTTTTTTCCATTTCAGATGTTGCACAGCAGCTGTATAATGCCTGAGATGCCTCTAAGCAGATGAATTGGATTACAAACTGGATTTGTCCCTTTTCCAAAGAGAGACTCTTGGAGGAGTACTGTAATGCGATCCTGATGAACAGGGTAAGGGGTGTGTGTGGGTGGGTGTTGTTCTTATTACCTTCAAAATATCAATATGAATAACAAGGACATTATTCCTCTTTAAAATACTATGGGCAATAATATTCCAAAGTGCTTTTTTTTTTTTTTTTTTGGTCATGGAAAACCTGTTAATTAATCACTATTGCAGTCATCGCCATCGAGTAGTTAATATTTCCCCTATTTTCCAGGCTGGGAAATGGAGTTGGAAAGATTAGGGCTTGCCCAAGGCCACAGAGCCAGCAGGCAGGCAGGAAGAAAACTCCAGATTTCCCGACGGCTGCTCTCCTAAATTCATCATCCACACTCCAGTGACATCTGAACAGTGTTGTTGTCTTTTTTTTTTTTTTTTTTTCCTGAGATAAAAAAATCGTTCTTCACACGGTTAAAATATATCATGAAGTACTGCCCAAAATCAGTGTCACGGAATCAGGCACTGCAGGAATGTGAGTTAACATGTTCTGAAGCAGCTCTGCAATACTTTGCACACGAGGACACGATGTGTGAGTGCCACATAAATACTGCCGCAGCCTCTCCTCTCTGAACTAACCAGAACAGGCTATGTGGGAGAACGGCCAGGTGAGACAGTGAGTCAGAAATGGTGGGAGAATAAGGCTGCAAGAGTGTGTGAAACGTTGGTGTGACTTTGCTGTGGAGGACTTGTCTGCCTTTTCCTATGGCAACCCCCCTGTAACTTTATGGTTCTGTCCATCCAGTTGCAGAGGCTACGAGACAAGCAGTGGTTGGTTAAACTATTCGATAGATGACATGCCCATTCATGAGCCATTATAAAGCCAGCGTATTGATTCCCTTCTAGTTGATTAAAAACCGATTTACACAGGAATGAGATACTTAAGTGGGAGCAAGTACATAAGCAGAAGCATCCACATAATGCAGCACTTCACTGAGGGATGTGATTGATGCTTCATCTTGGATTTAGCTGATGTAGGTGAAGAAGTTACTGCTGTTTACACTCTAGCTGTAAAAATAAGCAGAAGGGGGTTTTGCCCATTTCTCAGTCGTGGTGTCTGGTGTGTTAATTTAAACCGAAATAATGTTAGATTAATTAATAACAGTAGCTGTGAATGAAGTGGCTGAAGGTAGAGATCTCTTCTGCCTTGTCAGCAAAGCTGTCAGGGTTCAGGAATCAGAAAGACTAATTAATGTGTTCCAGCAGTGGTTTCTTTAAACCTATTTTCCATTACATTGCAATGAACCAAGAGGTGTCGTGTCCATCAGTTGTGCTCTCATATCTGTGAGGTAGTAACTTACAGCTGAGTGTATCATCAATGCTCCAGTTGCCTGTCAGGCACACTGGGGCTGACCCAGTCTTTCCTGCTCAGGCAAGGCCTCCTCAGTTTCAAAAGAAATTAGTTTCAACATTTTATATCCAACCTCTATGCAAAAGTGGTCTTGGTTGTGGTTTGAGCCGGGATTCTACGTGGAATCTTGCAGGAGCCCTTTTATGTCAGCTGAGTTTCATCTCATTACATTTAGATTAGATGAACTTAGTGCAAACCAACAGAAGACACTCACACTGCACTTGGAAGTTATTAAAAGGATCACACAGCACTAATGAGCACCTACTCTTGAAAACTTATGCAAATTAAGTTAGAATCTGAGTTTAAAATACAACAGTCCCACCCTGAGGGCCACCTCCACCTCTCTCCCCTCCTCTCCTCTCTTCTCCTCTCCTCTCCTCTCTTCTCCTCTCCTCTCCTCTTCTCTCCTCTCCCCTCCCCTCCAAAAGTCAATGTTCTTGTTATGAACAAGTTCCTGTGTTCTTCCTTATCTCCACTTGGAACTTCAGGTTTAACCAGGTCTAACCAGGAAATTCACCTGGGCTGAGATAAGGTGTAGATCTGAGGTGGAGTAGCAAGTCCTGTGTGGATGTTCTTAAGCATTTCCGTGTGTGAATAAGTCTTCTCCCTCTAATCACAAACTTCATCAAGAATAGCTCTGTATGTTGACCTGTATCATTCAAGTTCTACAGATTACAAAGTACAAATTACACTGTGAATTTGCCTAGTTCATAGGTCAGATCCACCTTCTCTGTTGTGTGGTAGGTAGGCACCTGAAAGTCAGTGCACTGGTGTCATTTTATATGTCAACCCTCTGAAAGGTGTTGGCTAGCCCAACACAAATGACCACCACTAGGTTGACTGTGAGGTGGACTAACCATGGGAATTTCTTTAATTAACTTCTGCCATACAAAGGGTGTGCAAATGTTTCCAAACAAGAGGCAGAGGGAGAAGGAAGGCATAATCCTTTCATTAAATGCATTCAAAGTGCATCTAAAGAAAGGTACTCGCACATCAGAAACTCTAGTTCTTCAGTGCTGGTAAGAGATTACTGCTCTTCAGGAAGGATCTCTTAGTAGTGTGAAGACTTGATGCCATGGAAAACACAGTCTGTGGGCAGTCCACCTACCATTCATGTAGTGCTGGTGCCTTTCACCTCCCTGTAGGGCTTGAAAGACACTGTATTTTCACTTGGAACATCCTTAGCTCATATATGTGCTCCTGTCTCAGAAAGAAGTAACTGGCTTCTGCTCCAGACTGCTTTAACAGGCACACATGTACACCCCCTTTTATCTGCCAGAATCTGAGGAAGATCCACCTGCTGTCTTCTTGGGCATTTACTCCATGGAGCATTGTTGCAGAGATGTTTCTTGTGGGGGAGATAGGCCCTCTTGAGATGTGCGATCAGCAGGAAAAATACTTGGCAAACGCACAGCTGTGGAGAAGTATAGAGAGTGGAGTAACATCCCTATAAAGAAAGATGACCTGAGAATTCCCCCCTACCAAAGAGCTATCAGATTTAGGATGCTTCTTTCCTGATTCTCTGTCATCATCACCATTTACATTTGTTTCCCTTCAGTTTGTGATGACTGGCTTAGGTCCTAACCTTTGGGTAACTCAGACCCTTTGGCCCTCCCAGCAGCTGCTCTTCCACTGTCCAATTTTCATGCTGATATACCCACTTGATTTCATCCTAATCCACATGAAGTTCGGATTTCTTAGTGCTGGGAGAGTTTTGACCTGGCAGGCACCAGAGTGGTTATTATACGGGATTAATGCATCTGCCGTGCAAAGATTCTTTTAAGACTATTCAGGTTTTTTTTGGGGGGGTGGTAGGGGGTAACTTTTTTTCCTTCTTTTTACAGCATGCACTTTAACAAATTTTAACCCTTCTTTAGGCATGACTTTGTGTGTGCATGTGAATGTGTGCCTAACTCCTTAAAGTGGATGCAATCAGCTAAAGGGTTGGTTTACAAACCCACATTTCCAAAGCCCTCGATCTTGCACGGATCTGGCATGGAAACCTCAGAGAGCAGCCAGAAATCAAGTCCTCTCCACTCCCGCCCTTTTTATTTCTCTGAATGAGCATGTAAGAGACCTATAAATCTAAAACTGTGCAGGCATGAAGGAAATCATAACTCAGTCTGGTGATATTACCATGGGGACCTGTGAAATCACCAAGGATTTATACAAGCACACACGGTGATGTTGTCATAAAAAAAAAAAAAAAAAAAAAAAAAAGGGGGGCACAAACGGGGAGTGTGAAAAAAAAAAAAAAAAAAAAAAAAAAAAAAGGGAGGATGGTTGTTTTGCTCTGTGCTGTGTGTGGCAGCCACCTTCGACACGTGGTTTTGGTACCTCCCCTCTGTACTTTGCTGGGGGATGCCAACCTGAGTGCAGAAAGTTTTCCAGCCACCATTGGTTTGGAAATCAGCCTTTTCTTGGGCAGTATAAAGCAAACCAGTTCTGGTTTGGAGTCTTTGGCACTTGGGGAAGGGCTCGTGGGAGAAGGAGGTCATTCCCACTACTACACCCAAAGCCAGGGGGCCATGTAGGCCAGGCTCTGGGCAAATTGGTGCTGGGGCCAACTGCACAGCATGGGCCCTGGCGCACTGCCCTCAGTGCTCCTGGGCCGAGAGGATGCTGCCTACCAGCCAAGCAGGCCATGCAGCTATTGAAGGGAGATGGAAGATGTTGAATCCAGGGATACGCCTGCAGCTTCAGAGGAATGGGATATTCATAGGATTCTTTATATTCAGATTGTTAGGGATTATCTTTTCCACACTGGGAGTGCTCTTGGAGGCCTGATGGGGAA
>NW_008620740.1:0-16358 GCF_000691845.1 Merops nubicus | reverse complement strand
TATTATTTTTATTTTAATTTTTTTTTTGGCCGAATCTAAAATAGCTTCTCCATGAACAAGTTCAAGCCTTATATCACACCGTATACAAACAAACACATACAAGAAAAGCTTTCCTCACTCTGTTTCCAGCTCCTGTGCTGGGGCCTGTGTTTAATGACTGGTTTGAAGGTACAAAAAGAAAGGCTGGCAATGCTTCTCCCTGGAAGGCAAACAGGAGTCTGCAGAGGATCACGTTGCCCTTTCAAGGCAGATGACATTTGAGCTCTCCCCGGCCGTGGGTATGAAGCTGTAAAAGCTTTCTCTTTATTTTTAACCTGCTCTTTGAGCAGAAAGGGTTTTCCCAGAGGAATGGTGAGGAGGAGTGTGAAGGTCTGAAGGTCTCCATCTCCCTTTGCCCAAGGCCTGTGAAGAGCTGTGTGACATTTCACAGAAATCAGGGGTTGTGTCTGTTCCTTGTGTCCTCTCTGCTTAGAGAACTCTCCTTTTTTAAACAGATCTCAGCACCCTTTGCAGGTCATGGCTTTGGGCTTGCTGCCTGCTCTCTTTGTAGCCCCTTGGCTCCTTTAGCCAGAGCAGAACTCCACATAGATGTGCAGAGTGCTGTACAGCCCTTCTCTGCTGAAGACCACACGAGCAGTTCCTTTGTTTGAGGAGAGGAAAAACACTCCTCCCTTTTCTCCCAGGGGACAGGATGCTCCAGACTTCTCCTAGGCCAGTGAAGCTTTGAGATAACCCTGCTTGCTCTGCTGGCAAAGCTGCTACAACCAAATCCATCAGCAGCACTGCAGCCTGGAAAAGGTAGATAAGCCTCATCACCCTACCAGTCTTGAATTTAAAAGATTTGCTTCAAGTCTGTTGAAGGAACAGAGCATAACAACTGTTCTACTGTGCCTGTGGCACACCCCAAGAAAGTCCTGAGGGCACATGTCCACTGCAGTACAGCACGGTGCTGCTCCTGTCCTAAAAATCAGATAACCACTTTATTTCAGTGCCTATCTGTTGAGCTGACCCACAGCAGAGCTAAGCAGCTTGGATTTGGTGCCTCCCACTGTCCCAAAGCCAAGTCTAACTAATTTCTCCTGCAGTCCCTTGTATGCTGCAGGTTACTCCAGCAGCTCTTCCCACTCCCACCCTTCTCTGCACCCAAAACTGACTGTCCAGCTTCTCTGATCCCTAGGAAGCAGTTCCTTCTCATTGCTCTTTCCATCTGTTTTCCAGGTATGGGCTTGAGAGAAGGATTTCTCATCCCTCCCCAGAGGGAGGGTGGAATTAGACTGTCAGTGATGGGCTCGTGTGTTCTCTCTGATGTAACTGAGCAGGTCATCAGTCTGTAGTGAAGGCTTAGGTCCCTTCTGGCATTTTCAGCTGAGACAGCTGAGTGCTTTGCCTCCTTTCTTTATTGCATGTTTTTCATATAATTGTTCCAACTTACACATAATTAGACACGCTCTTTAAATGCCACATAGTGGCCTTTATTCAAAAACTTGCTGCTGATATCCAACTTGAGAGGAAATTGAGATGTGAGACTCTTGCAGAGCAATAGGAGACTTCCAGTCTTTACACTTTGCTCACTCCATACCCTGAAGCACCAAGTGCACAATCATGGACCACTCCAAGCTCTGAAATCCTGCTGCAGTGAGCCAAGGCTGAGCAAGGGAGAGTGAAGCACTCTTTAAATGCCACATAGTGGCCTTTATTCAAAAACTTGTTGCTGATATCCAACTTGAGAGGAAATTGAGATGTGAGACTCTTGCAGAGCAATAGGAGACTTCCAGTCTTTACACTTTGCTCACTCCATACCCTGAAGCACCAAGTGCACAATCATGGACCACTCCAAGCTCAGAAATCCTGCTCAAGGCTGAGCAAGGGACAGTGAAGCAGGAGGGGAAACACTTGACCTCTCTTTTCTCAGCCTTTATTCTTTATATTCAGGTAACCACTAGCTTCCAGCTGAAGATGTGTCAGTAACTTCTCTGAAAGGAACCACTTTCAGCCTTGAAGGATGTTGCCTTCACTTTTAAAAGCACTTTCATCTCACAAATGGTTTTGCACTGCTCATGGATCTTTGTGGCACAAAGACAATACTTTCAAGCCACTGGAACAATGCTTATCTTCTTTGGAACCTGCAGGCACTCCTGACTCTTCTACTGCTCCAGTCTTATTTCAAGCACCACACTATTAATTTGCAGAAATAGGTTTTTCCCTGCACTAATGTTACCTCTTAGTTTCTGTTAATTATTTATTTTTCTATCTCTTTTGAAAAGAAAAAAAATACTATGAATGATGTAGCTCTGAGTGTATATATAATTTCCTTAAACAGTTTTCTGTCATCTCAGGTGGGATTACAAAGAAGCTTTGTGTCTCTTTTTGATTGTTTTATAATTTGTGTTGAGGATCTGCCATTTATTCTTCTGGTGAAAGTCCATTCAAGTCTTTCTGCTTACAGCTTGTTTCAAAGCCAGCTTGGCTGTGCTCAGGAGGCACTTGCTACAGTTTGATTTTCCCTGTCTTGCTGTTTTCAGGAGAAAACAGAGTCTTTAAGGCAAACTCTGTGCCATCAGTGCTTTTAAATGGACTTAAATGACACATGGTGATCTAGCACACGAGCACAATGTAGATTGGACCAGAGCTTTGGTCTCAATTAGTCCTTCTGAATCACTGAACCAATCTTAACCAAATTTATCTTCCCACCCTGTGCTTCATGCAAGGCTAAAGGATGGAGCAGTGATGTAGTCTCCCTTCCAAGGCTTCAATTCCCTTTGATTCTGTTGCAAATCTCTGAGCTGTTCTAACAGGCTCCTTTACCATCCCTTTGAGGGCTTCTGTGGTCAAAGCAGCTAGGTGGAAGAAGCATTTAGCTTTTTTTTTTCCTAAAAACAAGTGGGAAAAGGATCTGTGGGAGGAACTCTACTGCCAAAATCCTTCAAGAGTCCAGACAAGAGGCTTTAGGATTGCTCTCTGCCATTAGATAGCACTGCAATCTATCCTCATAAAGAGAAACAAACCTCAACGTGCCTATTCATTTTCCTTCAAATATCACAAATCTTTTTTTTTGGTTAAATCTACAAAATTAAAAATATCTCCTTTCCCTCCCTCTTTGCCTCTGACGTCAATCTTGTGTATCTCTAACTCAAGCTCACCCTGTGACCACCTCTACATTTTCCTCAGCAGAATTAATGACGTTTTATACATCTCCATTTGCCACCAGATCACTCCCTCTGGTACCAGGGAGCAGTTTGTTTCCAAATCTCTTCAGAAACGTGTCACAGAAGCTGTGCAGGAGACGTAAGAACGTTGCATGAGAGAGAGAAGGAAGATCTCAGGGTTCAAGTGCTGGGGGGATAATGCAGTCTCTCAAAATTAGGCTCTTTGTTTGATATTGAAATAGCTTTTGTGTGTGACAGGAGGGAATTAGTCATCTTCTATTCAACTGAATCGATTGCTGGCTACCTGCTGTTCTGGCTGTCATGAACTGTCCTCTATTTCAGTCTTGAAAAATAACAACAAAACAAAAGAAATCTGTTTTTAGCTTGTTGAAGCTTAAAAAATAATACTCTAGGTGAGTAACCTCTTCGTTTTCCACCCCCATGGAAGTGACACCAGTCACTCCTTGGGGCCAGATATTCTTATTAGGCACAAGTTTTTGGCATGCTGATTGTTGTAGAGCTTCATGACTTCTCTGGAGAACACCAGGGCTGCAGCACGCAGTGCAGATTTGCCTAAAACCAGTTTCTGCCACACTCTAGGCTTAGATTTAGGTAAAATCTTGAGCTCAGGGGGGTTTGAAACAGGAATCCTGAGTTTGTCACTGCACACGATGGGGACTCCTCACTCTTTGCAGACCTGGTCTGGCTGTGACCAGCCTAAAACATCCTCCTTACAAGTGCTGTTGATATTTTTCACTGTCTGATGAGTCTTTTGATAGTTAGTATGGTAAAAAATGCTTGGATGTTAAATAGTGTTGCTCTAGTCAGGCAAATCTATCTTCTGTGGTGCTGCCAGGGAGAAGCAAAAACCATATACCTGCTATGTACAAGCAGGTGGAAATGAGAGGGACTTGCTGGAAGGAGTGCAAGCATGAAGCACACAGTCAGTATCCTTTGTTTCTCTCCCCCACAAATAACCCTGACACTCCACCATGAATTAAAATGAGTTACTCTGATAACTAGAGAAGGTTTAAATAATTGAAGCTCGTCTGGGAGTGGTTAATAATAGCAGCTATGCTGTGCTCCAGAGCTGGGGCTGTGCATCCCACAGCTGACAGGGAAGGGTGAGAAGGGAATGTGCTGCTTATCTGCAGCTGGCCAGGCACCAGAGAGAGAAAGGAAGGAAGGAAGGAAAGAGAGAAAGGAGGAAAGGAAGAAAGGAAGGAAGGAAAGGAAGGAAGGAAGGAAGGAAGGAAGGAAAGGAAGGAAGGAAGGAAAGGAAGAAAGGAAGGAAAGAAGGGAAGGAAGAAAGAAAGAAGGGAAGGAAGAAAGAAAGAAGGGAAGGAAGGAGGAAAGAAGAGAAGGAGGAAAGAAAGAAGGGAAGGAAGGAGGAAAGAAGGGAAGGAAGGAGGAAAGAAGGGAAGGAGGAAAGAAAGAAGGGAAGGAGGGGAAGGAAGAAAGGAAGAAGGGAAGGAAGGAAGAAAGGAAGAAGGGAAGGAAGGAAGAAAGGAAGAAGGGAAGGAAGGAAGAAAGGAAGAAGGGAAGGAAGGAAGAAAGGAAGAAGGGAAGGAAGGAAGAAAGGAAGAAGGGAAGGAAGGAAGAAAGGAAGAAGGGAAGGAAGGAAGAAAGGAAGAAGGGAAGGAAGGAAGAAAGGAAGAAGGGAAGGAAGGAAGAAAGGAAGAAGGGAAGGAAGGAAGAAAGGAAGAAGGGAAGGAAGGAAGAAAGGAAGAAGGGAAGGAAGGAAGAAAGGAAGAAGGGAAGGAAGGAAGAAAGGAAGAAGGGAAGGAAGGAAGAAAGGAAGAAGGGAAGGAAGGAAGAAAGGAAGAAGGGAAGGAAGGAAGAAAGGAAGAAGGGAAGGAAGGAAGAAAGGAAGAAGGGAAGGAAGGAAGAAAGGAAGAAGGGAAGGAAGGAAGAAAGGAAGAAGGGAAGGAAGGAAGAAAGGAAGAAGGGAAGGAAGGAAGACAGGAAGAAGGGAAGAAAGAGAAAGAAGGGAAGAAAGAAGGGAAGTCAGTCTTGTTCTTATCAGTATGTAGGTGAACCTGATGGCTTTGGCTGTATAATGGACTTTCTCTATGTGTTATAGGTAGGAAACATTTGAGGAGGAGGACCCCAGGAGGGTTAGCAGCCATGCAGATAGTTGAAGTCATTGTTTCAGTCCCTCTATGTCTTGGTTTTCCCCCATTTAAGCTATTTTTAAGCCCCTCAGAAGAGGAGGGGGATGACATCAGACTGTTCCCTCATTGTTTCACTTGCTATCTGTGTCTAGTTTCCTCCACGGTTGCTTTTGTTCATTATTTTTCAGTTTCTTGCTCCTCTGGTTTACCCGACATGATTTCAGCACGTTTGCTCGTGCTGGTTTTGGGACAATTTGTCTGAAATCTGTACTTCCCTCAGAACAGCAGGAGTGGCTGTGGCAGAGCTCTGCAGCAGCTGGTTCCTTGAATATTTACCCATCTTCCCAGCAAGGGTTTGAAGCTGCTCCTGAATTCTCAGCTGCTATAGAGGTGTTAGCAGTATCCCACCTAGCACGCAGAAGGCCACTTGTGTTACATCTGCAGGGTGGTTGTTGAAGAGTGGCTGCATGCAGGTAAACTCTAAGGGTAAATACCTCAGGCAACAGAGGTCATAGAATCAGAATCCTTTAGGTTGGAAGGGACCTTCAAGATCATCAAGTCCAACCCTTGAGCCATTAGGGCTCTAAAGTCCTCGGCTAAAACAGATCAGAATCTGTCAGGGTTGGAAGGGACCCCAAGGATCCCCCAGTTCCAACCCCTAAAGCCAAATTCTTTGCTGCTAGTGGCAGTCCCTGGCACTGTGGGCAGTAACACAGGATGCCTTCTGCAGGGCTGAGCCCTTATTCATCCCTGAAGCCACTGCAAGCAGTGGAAGAGGGGATTTTATCAAGTCCAAGCTCTTCCCCTTCAGCCCACGCACTCTGGCAAGCTCTGTGCATCAGCAAGAGGGAAATCGACCCTGGGACTGAAAGACAGGGAGGAAAAATTAAAAAATCAATGCCATGTAATTATCAGCAGTTCCAACCCAATAGCCAGCACCCTGCTATTGCAAAAAAAAAGCAAAAGCAAAATCATAGAGCCCAATATTGGAGCTTTTAGTGCAACTCTGAACTTCTGTTGTCTACACTTTCCTCTGTTATTATCTCCTGGATTCATTATTTTAGTAAGGAGACAATGAAATGTCCATTTTCCCCCTGCGTTTCAATAGTTTTTCATAAGCAGCCCTACACTTCTGACAGTGCCATCACAAGAGCTGGAGCAAACAGTTGTTTGCCTTTTTTTCCCCTCAGGATAAACTCCCCATTGCTCTGGCCACCTGAACAGGGCTGCTCTGCAGCTGTTTAATGCTCAACTCAGCAAATAAAATCTCAAAGATTAAGAAACTAGGTTTGGATTAAAAGGAAGAGGATGGGAAAGCAGGTCTGCAAGCTCTTCACTGAAGACAGCATTATTAGAAATGCAGGAAACTCATTAAATCACCTGATATTGTAAAGATCTAGATAGTGACTAGCTGCAAATTTTTCAGTTTATTTGGAGCTAACTCCTTTATGGAGAAGGATATAAAAAGATGGTAGGAGTATTTTACAAAAGACTGGGTAAAATGTTAGTCATCAATATTCAAGATTTTGAGTTCTAAAATGGTTTCAGCTATAACCAGAGCAATAATAGCACACAGTCTGCTGGGGTTTTTGGCTGTTGGGTGGAGAATTCTGCCACCCATCCCATCTGGAGGTGACTTACCATGCTAACACTTATCACACTGATTCTACATTCTTTATCTAGGACGTTGAAACATCCCTTAACAAAGCCATTATTAGTAAAGCTCTCTTTCTAACAACATTATCTAAATAGCTATAACAGACGGACCTCATAATGAAATTATATAGAGATTTGCCAGCCCATTAAACCTCTTTTTCCTTTGTGTGATTTTGTTCTGTTTTGTTTTGTTCTGTTTTGTTTTAGAAGTGCCATCAGCTACTTGAGTTTTGTTCCTATCACTACAAGTTTCCTTCTTCATATATAGAGATTTGCCAGCCCATTAAACCTCTTTTTCCTTTGTGTGATTTTGTTCTGTTTTGTTTTGTTCTGTTTTGTTTTGTTCTGTTTTGTTTTTTTCTGTTTTGTTTTGTTCTGTTTTGTTTTAAAAGTGCCATCAGCTACTTGAGTTTT
This sequence comes from Merops nubicus, assembly GCF_000691845.1. Taxonomy (NCBI): domain Eukaryota; kingdom Metazoa; phylum Chordata; class Aves; order Coraciiformes; family Meropidae; genus Merops; species Merops nubicus. The sequence continues at coordinate 9,028 of NW_008620740.1, read as the reverse complement.
GTCATCAGCTACTTGAGGTTTGTTCCTATCACTACAAGTTTCCTTCTTCATGCCCCATCAGCTGTTGCCATATTTTTGGATATCTCATTTATTACTCCTGAGAATGAAAACCTTGTCCAGTTTTCCCTTTCATTTTTTTTTTCTAGTCTAAAGTCCTTTCTCTGAGCCATTCCAGCCCTGTTCTGTAGGAATTTAGGATTCAGTTCATCTTCTTTCCCTGCCTGCCTCCCTGCAGCTACTTTCTCCCAAATATTCTCAGATCTGCTTTTCTCAGCCTTTGCTTTGCAACAGAAGTATGAAACCTGGTAGGCTGAACCTGAAGATGTCCCACTTTGCAGGTAATGCCATAACAGCTCAGCACAGAACATTTTATTGTCTTAAATGCCATGTGATAAACTACAGCAAAACTCTTTTTATCCCTCAGTCCCATCAGTGGAAGTCAACTTTCTCAGAAATGTATTTTCTCCAGAGGATTTATTTTAGTCACCAATCTACGAGCATTCGACACAAGTTTAGCTTCTCTTTGTAATGTTAAACGTTGTTGCTTATCAAATGACAATCATTTATGTTCAATACATCTTCACTGAAGAATGAGGGCACACGAAATTCCAGTTGTGCTGCTTTGTTGCATCCAGAATGCATCCTTCAGTATTTCAGTATTCCCACACTTAGGCTACTCTTTTGGAAGTCCTTCTGCTGTTGCCTGCTTAGAAATTTCTGAGTTTCTGATTTATGGGGTCTTCCCAAGGGATCAGACTTTCTGAATTCCTAGCAAAAGCCTAGTGCAGGCAAAGTCAGGTGTAGGCATGCAAGGTTCCTCTTCAGATGTGGCACAAGGGTGGCAGGAATGCAACAGAGCAATGGGGAGGAATTGGTCCTCAACTGTTACAGTGATCCAAACAACTTCCAGTGCCAAAAGGGGATGAGAAAACAAGGTCTGTCTAGAAAACTGCAGGACAGGGTGGTAGAAATAACAGTTTTTGAGTTCATTTGCAAAGTAGACATTTGCCAGTCCAGGTCAAACTTGAAGAACATCTCAAATCCTCAGCTGTCTTTGTTGCAGCCACTTGATGCAAGATTTCTCTCCATCTCCAAAGCACAAGGCAAGCAAAACCAGTCTTCAGGCAGGAACCCCCACAAATCCTGCAACAAAGACCTGCCCTAAAGCAGCACTTCCCACAGAGGAAGGGGGGAGAGGTCATAAGTAGAAGACACGAAGCTGAGTTTGCAGACTTGGAGCTGGAACCATGAATAAAAACCTCCAAAATAACTCTCTTAAAATATCCTGCAGGATATTAAAGTGATGCCTTGACATTTTGTTCCTCCTTTTAGGCATTGTTACCCACTGTAGCTGGGTGAGGAGTGTTATTTGGGTGCACCAGTAATGTTGTGTGTTTGGGGAGCCAGTGGAGGTGAACACTGGGCTAATGTCAGAGCAGAAGAATGAGTTGCTTCACTTCTTTCACTTGCTCAGCTCACCCAACACTGCTGAGCTTTAAGGAGCAGGTAATATCAGCAGAGATGGTGGAACAGGGTCCATGTAGACTCTTTAAGTTTTGTCCTACAAGCTCTCTAAAAAAAAGAAATGGATCAACCAGCCCCAAGACTCAGGTCAGAGTCCCTGTGGAGGACCTGCACTCAGCTTTCTTTTTTGAAGAATAAGTGCTTTAAATACTGCTCAGGGTACAATGAACAAATAATCCAAGCTGCTGACATTGATGGGAGGTAGTAGTGCAGCTTATTGGAAACTAAAAAGCTTCAGACAAGCTGCTTCTCTTTCCAGGGAACTGTGCTGGGCCAGGAGGATGTAGTCAGGCTGTCTTAAGCCATCCAGGTCAGATGGAGGAGAAGCAATGGATAATTCCCTGCTGGAGAAAAGCACAGGACACTATGGTGCTACTTTGTTCCCCATACTTAAATTCCACAGCAATTTTTTCTGCCATCACAAAAGTCTTTCTTTATCTAGGTAAGCAGGAAAAAAAGAAGATTATGCTTGATATAAAAATACCTATTATTTGGGTCTTTCTTCCTGAGTGGAAATATTCTTAGTGTCATTCACCTACTGTAATTTCAGATGTCTCAAATTTAGATATCAGAGTTTGAACTTGTCCCACAGACATCCTTTATTTCTAATGCAGAGGGTGAGCACAGATAGATGAGACTTGTCTCACTGCTGCAGATGCTGGTCTTCTGATGAGACTCAGGCAGATATCTCTTTTCTGGGGGGTGGGAGGATACATACCCAGCAGAAACTTAGTAACCTCCCTAAAATTTTGTTGTTCTTTCTTCATGACTCTATTTAGTGGTGGCATAATGCAAGGGGAGGAACTACTGTGAATTTGTGCATCTCTAGGGAAACCTTTGGTGGCAATTCTAGAGCTTCCCAAGCTTGAGGAGATGGGAGCTCAGGAGAACATTGTGAGGTGATGGTGACTTTTTTGTGTGTGTGTTCCAATACACAGCAAGTAACTCTTCTTATTCTTAATTACCTTGATAATTAACGAGGCATACAATTTTTGCTTTATGCTATATCATTCTCTCTCCATGTGTTATGTGTGTGTGTGTATGTGCTCATGAGCATACAAAGTACAATTAAAATATCACAGAGATCATCACCAGCTAAAAAGAGCCACCAGCATGGTGACTATTCCCCAGCAGCAAGGAGGAGCAAGCTCTGAATTAAATATAACTTTCAAGTTACCAAAAGGCAGCAAAATATTTACACCTTCAATTTCCCTGATTTAGCAAGTGGTTTAACTTTATTGATTTTTAATTAGTGCAGTACCTTTCCTGTGTTGATTGCTCTATTGGACTGTGCAGTGTCCAATCTGCCTTTTATTCCCCACCTTGACTTTGATGTCCACTTGATGATGAGAGTTTCTGTGGTTAAACCTCATTCACATCTGCATGTCATGGCCACCTTTGCCTTGCTGTGTCTGTGAGGAGTTGTTTTGCCAATGAGACACCCCAAAGACAAGGCTATCAACAGAAAAATCAGTATAAATTGAACTATTTTCTGTAAATGGACAAACAACAGAGCTCAGCCAGTTGCAGGTACAACAGAGGAAACCATGAATTCAAACCATAGAGAAGACACAAACAGTGTAGTGGGACTAATAATGGGTGGAATGAACAAGTGGCCTTTGGGCCACTTATGGTTAAAACCTGATTCCCTTTACTTATGACAACTTGTCATTCAGTTCCTTTTCCAACTGGTTGAAGGAGTGAAGTTTTATTTACAACATCATTAAGTGGGGAGATTTCCAAGTATCTGAGAGTCTGACACTCTATATGTCAACAGTTACAGCGTGGGCCACTTATGGTTAAAACCTGATTCCCTTTACTTATGACAACTTGTCATTCAGTTCCTTTTCCAACTGCTTGAAGGAGTGAAGAAAGTTTTATTTATATCATCATTAAGTGGGGAGATTTGCAAGTATCTGAGAGTCTGTCACTCTATATGTCAACAATTACAGCGTGTTGGGTGGTAACAAGGGGTCACCTGGAGATGTGAAGGGGAAATCCCAACACAGATATGTGACTAAACTATGTGACAGAACATAAACTACACCCTAAACTCATTCTTATGTGCACCTCTAAAATGTTATGCCACAGGAAGGTATCTTAAGTTTTCTTAAGCACTTAGACTCGAATCTTGGTTTACAGCCTGTATTAGTTGATGGGATTAATCAATTTGTTGATTAGTTAATGGTTGACTTCCTCAGTCTTTGCACTGGCAGCATAATTTAATCATTTTATGCTCTTTCAGTGACTCAGAGACACTCATGGGGTCTGACAAGCTCTACAGAGATTTTCAGTTGGCGCCACGGTCCCTGCAAGGAGAAGCAGCAGAGGATGGACTCCAGCATATCAAAACCTGGTTTAAGAGCAAGGAACTCCTGATGACTCTCATGGATATATCCTGTGGCTGAAGTGTTGGATTCTTTTCACAGACCTGGTTCTCAGAACGACAATAGAACAATAATTAGTGCATGAAATTACCTGGAATTCATTCACAATTACTCGTGAGTACTGATATCTATCCAGACATTGCCCCGGGGACATGTTTGCATGATGCTTCCAATTAGGAAGTCATTAAAAAAATAGGCCCACACATTTCTAAAAGATTCAATTCTGTGGTAAACATTCAGCACTGCTCGCTGGCGTTGCACACAAAGCTGCTCTGAAACAAGCTAATTGCACTGTGCTTTGAATACATGAACTGATGAGGTTCATTAATGAAAGTGTTTAAGCTTATCACTGTGCTAATATTAGTATTTTATATTAATGACATTGTTTACATCTGTTTATGCAACGCAGAGCTGTTTTTTCCCAATATTTACTCAACTGAACTTTGATTCCAGGAAAGATGAAGCATATACTTCAAAGCAAACTGGACCAAAAGTGCAGGACCTCACTCTGAGCATGAATACACGGGGATGTTTCAGGGCATCCAAACCACCCTGAAGCAATACACTGGAAAGGTGACTTTTTGCTAGAGCAAGAGTTATTAGGAAGTTTTTTAATCACAATCTCATGCTCAGTGTTTTGACAGGCTGCAGACACCAATTTTGCATGTTTATGAGCTGTAAAATTCAGTGGTTTTGTTTTTCTCTACATCCCACCCCTGAAAACCACCGGGACTCTGATTTTCTTCGGGCTGAGCCAGGCAGTAGGACCTCAAAGTGAAGAAATCAGAGCTCTTATGAGTCAAATCTTTGTGGGAAAACATGTCTTTTGAACAAATTTTGCCTCCACAAAAGGCATTACCATAACTAAACCAAGAAACAAGCCTGGAGAGATGAGGGATTAACATTAAAATTGATGTTTGCAGAATAAATTGGTGAGCAGGCAGATGAGGAAGATGAACTGCAGTGTTCAAGCCTCATACTCTGTGAAATCACAGGATAGTTTCCAATACAGTTTTCAAACCATACAAGATAAAGAGACATCTGATGCTATCCTTTTGTCCTCATAGCCCAAAGCTCAGATATTTATGTGTTATTGCCTTTTATTTTTTGGTAGCCTGCTGATTTCATACTCTTCCTGGAAGTTCTCTGTTTGGGCTTGAAGTCTGCTACCATTTACCTTCCTGAATATTTCCTTGTGATACCAGATTTCAAAAACTCCTGTCCTTGGGATGCTGTTAGCTCACTGAGTGGCTCATCTGCCAGCAGGCTGGATGTGTAAGAAGCATTATGTCCATTTAGCATTCTGTGTTTCGTGAGGCTGGAGATTGCTCCGTTATGCGTAGGAGCTGTCACTCTGCATCAGAGCTGTGCTGATTCATTGGCTTAATGCTGCTGGAAGCATGAGAATTTCAATTAAAAATCATAAGCTCTATAAGATAGGCACTTGTAACAGGGAGGGTGATTCATCAAGGGGAAGGAACCAGCTTTGGAAGCAGCAAATTTTCCATTTGCATTTGGACATTAGTACTGGAGGTCTTTCTGAAGGATCAGGCTGTAGCCAAAATCAAGCTACTGGGTTCAGTGCAAGGATAACTAAGTGAAATTAGATGACATAGAACAGATAAATGGGCTACATGAACAGTCTTTTCAGTTCATTTCTCTTACATGCAGAATAAAGGAACAGAAAAGACTCAGGAGAACAAGGGCTACCTCAGACTTCTCCTCCTCCAGCCATCCAAAGCTGAGAAGGTTTCATGGCAAATTAGCACTTAATATCTGGTCATTTTGAACGAGGGTAAAGTCTGTTCAGCACTAAGGGGGATAAAAGGGGAGAGATGAGACTGAAATCTAGCTGGGGTGACAGAATTTCACGTTCAAGGTGAACTCTGAACATTTCTGTGGTCCTGAAAAGGAAGACTGCACCAAAAAGCCTTGCTGCTGATCCCTCTGTCCCACTGGTCTCCCAAAGGGCTGAAGAGGAGCATGAGACAATTCTCTCCACTGCATTTCTCTCACACCAACATTGTGTGCATGATTTTTGAAGACAGTGGCTTTTATTGAATTACTGAGCTAGTCTGTCAGACAAGATCCTGACTTCACTGGAATTTCACATACTGAGTTTGATGGGTTTGTTATCTTCTCTTACATTTTTTCAGAAGGCTGTCATGGCAACAAGGGGGCAGTGAGATTTCCTTTCAAGTCCTGCCTGTTTATAATCCAGATGAAGTGATGGTGTGCCTCTGGTTATTAGATGTAACTATCATTAAGCATCTCCCACATGGGCATGTCTAACCAAGCATTTGCTCAGCTTCACCATCTCCTCCTTTTCCCCCTTCCATGGGCAAGCATGAAAAAAGAAGTTTGTTTTAAATAATCTCCACTCTTTTGGTGGAACCCCAAAATACCAGCCCTTCCTCCATGGACTTTGTAGTGTGGACACAACCACCTCCCCTCCTTCCTGAGACTCTTCTTTGTCCCACTTGCTGCCGTTGCAGTCCTGAGCTACAGGCACTGCAAGCAGCCAAGGAAACATGATTTAAGTACACAGGGATAAGTTGCTGCAGAATTAGGTCTGGAATATGGAAATTAAAAAGGAGATAACTCCCCCCCTGCTGTCAAGCAGTGTGGTACAGTGGTCTTTAAGATTTTGTCTTTCCTCATGTTTTGTTTCTGGCAATTTTGGCAGCTTATTCTTAGAGACTTCACAGTCAGCTCCTTTATCCCCCATCTTTATATTTCATTTTTCATTGCTTAATTGCTTCTCCTAACTTCTACCTCCTGTGTGGCTGAAGTAATGCCTTTCCCTCTTGGATAACTAAATCCAAGCTATTTGGGTTGACATTAGCTACTGAGCTTCAAAAGTTTTTCTTGGTACTAGTAAAGCTGAACAGAAGTTTCTCTGTGAGTCCTTTAAAACTGATGACACCCTTCATTTCCTCTCTCAGGCAGCCTTTTTAATAGCATATGAACTTTAAAATCTAGTTCCTATTGATCTGTGATAACCACAGGATAAGGATCTGGCTACTATGGCATTGAAGTTATTTTAAGATTCCACATTACTAGTCAGGAAACATAGGTGCAGATCATGAACCAGGCATTCTCTTGTCTGCTGATGCTCACAAGAGATTGCTTTTCTCTGTTGTGTTTGAAAGGCAACTTTAAATTCATGCACTGAATAATTTTCCATTATCCTGAGGTAATTTTGATCCAGCAGCCAAAAAGAAGTTTAGTTCTCTTTAACAATTACTTGCAGTCATTTCAAGGACAAATCTGCATCCTTTGCCTACAGATGCTGGTTTTGAATAACTTCCATTTTCCTTTGTTTTCTTGCACTTCTGGTGTTCAGGACTAAAGCTTGCTTCATATTTTGAATTCTTTTTTACTTCAATTCTGTTAAAAAATACTTGGCAGTGATGCTCACTGAATGATTTGGATTTCCTGTCACAAGTTATTTAATTTATATTGGCTTTTCAACAGCTGACAACTGCTTTCTATGAAAATACCTTGGAATAATGTCTGGTATCAGCTCCATCTAATATCACATTGTAATTATCCTGTAACTGCCTTCCTCTGCCAGCATCTTGTCAAGTTTCTGTGCCAGCTCTGTCTCAGAGCCACGACTTGTCTCTCACTCCATGTCCCTAAGTACCAAAGACCCCAGGATGGAGAAGAGGTGTGACTTGGGATGATGGCTTAAATGTGTTTCAGCCTTCCTCCTGCTCTAACCATGTCTTAAGGCCACAGGGGCCTTTCTGCTCCTCTCATTTACATCATGGCATCCACTCATGCATGTGCATGTTGGGATGAAATTCAGACATCCACAAAGCAGGGGAACAAGGATAATTGTCTGATTTACTCCACTAAATCTTGGGGGTTCTGGACCATGAAATGATAACATGTATTGATGCCAATTTGTCCATAAAATCTCCAATTAAATGAAAATCACCTAGCCACCTTGGAATGTGCAAGCTCCAAGTGTGCTCACACTGACACCACTCCACAGTGCAGCTCCACCCTGCAGTAAATGATGCCCCTCACTATGCCCTAAAGGAGAATTAAAGCTTTAAAACAACAGAAGGGGTTCTGTACAGTGGACAGACATCCATGATCACTGCAGGCTGGGCACTCCAAAGTGGGAATATCAAAAGTCCTTTCATCACTTCTGAATGTGTTGTCCACCTGCCTCTGGGTTTATTCTCTGCCTTCCCTGCTTCCAGCATAATCTGAGGTGGCCAATCATGTCCACGAGGAGCAGGGAGAGATGGAAATGGCAGCAAGGTAAAATAGAAATTATGGCAGTCTGGAAAGTCAGGGCACAATATTGATTAAAGGCGTGAGGCTTAATGTCCAGATGAAGAAGCAGCAGAGAAAGAAATCCCTACCTCTGGAAACAACAGAGGGCAAATAATCCCATAGTATTTGTCTTTCCAGGTCAGCAGCAGCCCAGTTTGCTGTCTGTGAGGAAGACATCTCAGCATGACAAGTGCATTGTCATATTCCCCTCTGAGCAGAGCCACAAATGTTCTGAAATGTTAGTGATGCAAAGCAGTGTGAGGGTATGAGGTGGAGAGTGGCATTCTTCATCTCCTGGCAGAATGTGCTGCAAGCAAGCAACAGATGGAGCTTGCAGCATCACCAGCCTTTTCAGGAAGCCTTGTTCACATTGCAGGCTTGGTAGAGATTTTAAACTGTGGGAAAGGCTCTGATGAGGAGGTTCCCAGCAGCCACATATAGCCTAAACTCTCTTAAATTTGAAAGCAATGCTTGAACAGCAGTAACAACTTACCCAGAGCACTGAATGTTTGTCCTTTCATGGCCTCTCCTAACACTACATCCATTCCTCCTCATGCCAAGGCTTTTTTTTTCTTTAAAAGATGGATGAAATCCATCCAGCTCCATACATGGAGCTACTCACTAAGTTTTGATACCCCAGGTTTCAGCTGGAGCAACGTGTCTGACAGTGACTCTGCACCCAAATGGGAGCTGGGAGGTGACTGTGAAGTCCAGCAGCTAGCAGCCAACATTCTTGCTGCACCTGAATAACCAGGTGAGAGCATGGAAGCTGAATCTGTCCAGAAAATTCCCAAATGACAGATGACAGGTAGGTGGAGGGCACA
>NW_008620739.1:0-116289 GCF_000691845.1 Merops nubicus | reverse complement strand
TATATATATATCAAAGAAAACATGTATTTGGTTATAGTTACACTTTAGGATTCTTCTCCCTTTCCTTCTTTTCCACTGTATGGATTGCAAATTGCTAGTTTTAAGTCCTGGGTATTTATCTCACAGGAAATACTTAGACTAGCCTAAAAAATTATTTATAATGTAGCAAGTGTCTGCTTGTATGTTTCTGTGTGTTACTGTACTAGATAGTAAATTAAAGTATCAAACTGCAGCTAGCATTGACTTTGGTACAGCTGGCACCAAAAGCATTGAATGTGGAACAGACTGGTTGATTAGTAGAATATAAAATAGTTTTGATTTCTCCCAGGCCTGTGATTTTGACAGCAGTTTTTAAAGGCAGTAGTATTTTTTTCTTCCCCTGCACTTAACAATAAGCACTCTACTAGCTTAAAAGCCATTAAAAAAAAAAAAGAATCAGAGAAGACTTGGAAAGATAAATACCATTCTCTAGCACTAGCTGAGTATGTGCAAATGGATACTTAATGAACAGGAAAAAGAGTATCAAAACCCAAGATATTCAAGGGAGAAAGGGCTTTGTGAGCTTAGAATAGTAATGTCTATAGTAATTATGAAAGACTAAAAATTGTCCAAAAAAAGAAAAGCAACGGGTCGTAGCAATTTTAGATAAGACTGACAACAATAAAAGCAATCTTACTCATGAAGCTTTATTTAGATTTTTACCTAAAAAGAGAAATACTTATTTCTGCTAAGTAGTTTCTTTTCAAATATGTACAGATTACTAAAATTCTTTCCAGAAATAGAGGAAATATCAGTAGAAATGTAGCAACTTTTAAAAATAACCAAGTATCCAAGTAGTTCTCTGAAAAATATTGCTAATAGACACTGCCAAAATAATTTGGTTACAATGACATTGTAAAATTAAGTTGTTAAACCTCCTGCCCTGTTAAAATAGTAGAACTAAAAAAGAAAAGAATAATGGAATAGAGCAATAATTCCATTTCATAGGAAGTAGCCATTTAAACGTATCCAGTCAATATATAGCAAGTATGTGATATTCCATCTAATAAAAACTGCTTCTCAGTGCAGCACTTCTGCAGGATTTGTGGTTTGGGGAATGCAGCACTTCTGCCACGGGATTTGGGCAGAAGACTGACAAACTAGTTCAGACAGAACTGTTTCTTTCAGATTATATGTAATGTGTTAGCTGAAAAGAACAGTGTACTCATGACTTTAAATTACTGAATATTCTGTAGCTGCAATACAGTTACAACACCTGAAGAATCAGTCAGAATTTTGCTAATCTTTGTGATAAGTGATTGTTAGTAGAAATATTAATGGAAAATGCTGAAAAGTAGTAGAGTATCAACAGCATGAAGCCACCATTTTTTTGGTCATCTGATATGTTACTTATCCTTCTGTCATGACATGCAGGAAAAATTAACACCTGACATTACAGGAAACCAATAGTATGAGCAGTTACAAGGAGATATTGTATGCTATGGAGACAAAATAAGCTTATTGACTGATTTGTTACAGCAATCTAGACAGTATGCTGGTGACTACTGTCATCTTGGCCTGTTGTTAGCACCAGGAAATCTACAAGGATATATAATAAAATGGCATATTTTAGGAGCAGGGTGTGTTTTTATTACAAGTCATTCAGGAAATCCAAATGTTTATGTTGGAGTTGTAAAGATAAACCCATTAAAGGCCAGAAGCACCGCTGAATTGTTTAAATTCTTAATTTATTATGGAGAGATCAGTAGCTGAAAGAAGAACTAGTAAAATGAAGCCAGCAGTTGGAAATGTGGGAAGACCCCATGTTTCCATGAGAATAGGAGTTGCTTTTATCTAGACCAGGTCTCTTGGCAGAAACAGGTGAATGATTCAGATATTCAGGCTAATACAATATGTAATCCTAGTCACTCAATCACTAAGTGGAATCCAGAGCCTTGAATTTTGTATGTAGGCTTATGTGGTGCAGGAGAGAAAATTTGGGCAGTGATGCAAAAGAAATAGAATATTTCTGATTCCCATTTCAAAATTTAATTTTCTAGTAGCAGAAATTTTTCAGAGAGGATGGACAATGGAATAGATCAGCTTCTAACACAAGGAACACTCCAGTTCACCTGTACTCTTCGGGCAAGAATAAAGGCAAATGTGAGATTGTATGGCAAAGTTTTATGAAGCAATGAATGACATTGCAAAAGATTGCATTTTTCATGGGACAAGAACCAGGAAATATTGACTGAGATGAGTCAGTAGCAGATTCAGAAAACACAAATGGATGCCAGCTGGATTGTTAGACTGTGGAACTCTGCTGTAGGGAATCATCGTATCTAAGAGGTAGAGTAGTTCAAAAACTGTATAAAGATGGAATAAAAATCCATTGAAAGATATTAAATGCAAAAGCAATGCCTTTAACTTTAATGACTTTAATGACTTTAAAATGCAATAGTTTAAGAATTTGGCAGAAATTGATACAGTGCTTGCTCCTCTTTGACACCTTCTGCCCTTTAGCGTTTACTGTCTAATCTCGGAGACAGGAGGCTGGCCTTGATGTCCCAGTGCATTTGTTCTTAGGAAAGCTACAGAGTGGGAAGAACTGAAATAGAATCATAGAATCATTTAGGTTGGAAGGGACCTCCAAGATCATCAAGTCCAACCACCGAGCCACCAGGGCTCCAAAGTCCTCTGCCAAAACAGATCAGAATCTGTCAGGGTTGGAAGGGACCACAAGGATCACCCAGTTCCAACCCCTCTGCCATGAGCAGGGACACCTCCCACTAGATCAGGCTGCCCAGAGCCTCATCCAGCCTTCATTGAGTTGACACCTCAGTCCACTGAGAATGCTCTCCTGCAGATTTGTGTTGAGTTTGAGTTTGGTTTTGGTGTCTTTTCTTCTAAAAATGAGCAGAATAATGAGTAAATAATCAATAACTATCAACATAGGTATGGACGTGCCCCTTTCCTTTCCTGCAGAAGGTGTGCCACTGGGCATAATGGAATATGCCAAAAAAAGCAATAAAATAAATAGCTGGTTAGGGTGTTTAGTTGAGAGGAGCAGATCCTAGGTCAGTTGACCAGCTGGCAAACAGAAAATACCTACAGCTGTATTTTCTGTACATACAGGAAGAAAGATAAGATACAGGGGATGTGGTTTAATTAGACCATAAACTTTAACTTATCTGGGAACTATCATCAATAGCTCATGCAATGCAGGTCACCATTCCTTCCCTAATTGTTTCCACCTGATAGAGCCCTCCCTGACATCCACAGCTGGACCCCAGCTTGTTGCTGGGATGACTCCTCTCCCCTGAGAACGTAGAAACTGAGAGGATTCGCAGTACTGGACCGTAGGTGTATCTTCCCCAGAGAGCATGTGCCTTTCCTTGCCCTTATTTACAATTTTGTTGCGAAGGCAGGAGTGTAAAAAGGTGACTTGTTTAGTTTGGATAAACCTCTTAATCTATTTTTGCCTTGAAAGAGTGGGCGACTATTGTGGCTCTGAGAAGAGAGCTCTTTCAAAGCCCTTCCAAAACAATCAATCAGGAGGTGGGTGACTGAACACTGAATCTGAGTATGGGGCAAAGTGAAGGCTATGGGCAACCAAAAGTTTCTCCCTCGGTGTCCCAGTGGCCTGACCCAGCCTGCAGGAGACCAACAACCTCATCCCTTCTCCCCTCATCTCCTTTTGTTGTGTCCAGATGGCAGACAATTTATTTGGAATTAACAGATTAGCACAACTCTGATATAATTCAGTTGTACTTATAAATAGTCCTTGGGACAGTTCTAGTAGCATTGAGAAATTATTTCAAAAGCCATACTGGAATAAGACCATAATCAGTCCAGATGCTGAAATGATAATTCAAAATACACTGGTTTCTAAAATGAACAGAAGATTAGTTATTAGGTTGTTAGGAAGATTACTTGCCCTCTTACCTTAACAACAAATATTTGTTTCATATATAAAAATTTTTCATCCATGTAATCTGACTCAATTATGCAAATATAGTAGCAATTAAACTTTCTTGTGTAAAAAAAAAAAAGTATATGACATTATATTAGATATTATACAAGACATACAGTTTATATTATCAGTAATATTTTATGCCCTTTTCTAATCTTTATAGAAATATCAGAGAGAAAAACTTAATTTTTCAGAAACTACCCCCAAAAAGCTGTGCTACTTGTATCTGTTCAGTCTTGTTTTGAAAATCAAAAACACCTCCTCTGAAATACTGTTGAACTTGATAAAGTCTGTGGGATAGCATTTGTAAAAAAAAAATTATTTAATGAAAATGCAGACTACTAAGCACATCACTCAGTGATAGTGACATCAGCCATTGAATAATTAGTTGAAAATTTCTGATGATTTTTTTTCATTTAGAAATGACAAGGTGAGCTCGATCGGTACAATATTCAAGTTTTCATTTTCATTTTGTGAGTGCAACACAATCATTTGTATTTTAATATTTTTTTTAAGAAAAACATTTTTGACGACTCGTGCAATGAGACATCAACATAGTAAATATTTCTACTCATTGATTATTCTGTCTGCAGCTAAATACCTATAGGGTTGAGGTAATGCTGGAAAATTTAGAACTTTTTAAAAATTTTATTTTAATAAAGTATCACCTTGTCTATTTATTGGTGTTATGAATACTACATATCCTAGATCTTAACAGAAGTTGTCTCCTAAGTAATTTACTCCACATTACTCTTAAGCATTTGTATTAATAAGATAGATAACTTCTGTCATACTATTTTAACAAAGGTACAGATCTGCAAACAATCCATAAGAACTTTACTTGAACACTAGATGGCAGCAAATATTTAGAAGTTGCCTTTTTTTTTTTTCCCCCTCTCTGTATAATATTCGAGGAAGAAAAGCTTAGTATTATATTTCAGTACCAAATCTGAAAAACAACTGTATTTCATAATCACTTCTTTATCCTCAATTTTACTTTTAACTTATGAAAATAATTGATAAATATCGCAATCAGATATTTGACCAAACGATGCAAAAAAAAAAAAAAAAAAAAAAGGGGGGGGGCTTTTTTTCTTTTAATTGCCACATTTCACTGTCCTTGATAATGAAAATTTTTGGCTCATGATTGTGAAAATGGTTGTTTGTGTTTAGGGGAAAACATTACTATTTGACTATATTGTTACACTATTTCAAATTGCATACTGATTTTTGAATCGTGTAAAGAAACCAAATGCTGGAATTAACCTGGGTAGCCAATTGAGTAATAATAACTGTATTAGATGTTTTCCCCTGTAGTAGTCCATGATGAACTGAATGCTTTTATAACTACTTCAGTGCATTATGTAGCCATATACTTTGAAAAACAACACAATGGGGCTTCCCCCAACCTCCTTATGCTGTTGAACAAAATATCACTTGAAAAATGTGTGAAACAAAGCTTGGGGTTATTCCATGCTATTATTCATGGATATCAACAAGATTTTGCCAGATTTAAGTTATTTTAACTCAAGGCTGATTTGGCTTGCATTGTTTTTTCTACTAGATATTTATGTTATTTCAAATAAGCATATCTGTGTTATTGTTAAGGTCTAGATGTTTAGATCTGAACATGCATGTGAAATTACTTACAGTTGTATAGTTTTGGGGTTTTTTAATTTTTGCCAAGTCATGTGGAAAGTTTATATGAAATCCAAGCACCAATAAAACAAAAATAACTTTAAAAATGTGGCAATGAAGTAATGGATCACAAAAATTCAGTAAGAGGGACTTTTGCTTGTTTTAAACAGCAGCAACAACCCAAAAATGTTTGTTTATGGAGCATGCAGGAAATTAACTTCTCCTGGTAAAATCAGGTTAACTGGGATTAATCGGTAAAATGCTTCTCATGAATGTAATCAACACAAAATAGAGCTGAAGTTATAAAGTAAAAATACGTTTGTTGGAAATGATTTGGTGATAAAACTATTGATTTAGTAAAAACTGTTACTTAGTAAAAAAAAATGGTTTGGTATACCTCATTTAGCTTCAAAAAGCAAATAAGTCTGTATTTTATGTGCATCTTACCTGTTCAATTTTTTTAAGTTTTAATATAACAAAAATCTGGCAGGTATGTGCACGTTTGACTTGCCAGATACAAAAGGAGTAAAACCTGTGTATAAAGAGATTGCAAAGTATGAGAGTATGATGAAGAAAATCCTTAAGATTGTTGGTATCATTTGGTTTAGGATTTGAACCAGGAAGTGCTTTTAACTTGGTATGAAAAGTTAGTCTCTTTAAATGTAGATTTTTTTTTTTCCAAAGATACTCTTTAAATTACCATGAGCATATTTACTAAAGAATTCTATTGTTTTGTCGTTTTGTTCTTTTTTTTTTTTTTTTTTTTTGTGAACAAGCTTGCTCAGTATCATCTTGTAATTGTAAAAAATTTAAGCGGTGTAAGAGAGATCATGTAAGTCACTATCTATAATATTATGTCACAGAACTTACCGTATTATTAGATGTTGATAAAATACAGGTGGGTAAATGGTTCAAATAATCATCCTGTGATTATTTAAAAATAATATAAGTTGAAAACACGCTGACACTTTCTTTAATCTAGTGCTAATGCTCTGAATTCCATATGTTTTCAGCCAAATACTTATGTTCAGCTGTAACATATACATTTAATTTTGTCTCTTTTCCTATTTCCAGATTGCTCTTGGAACAGTAACTAATGTGGAAGAAGCAGTAAAGTGGATAAGTTACACTTATCTTTATGTACGGATGAGAGCAAATCCATTAGTATATGGCATCAGTCACAAAGCTTATCAGGTACAAAATGCATTTTTAAAAAAAATCTGTAACCTGCTCTGGGTCTCTAATTCTTCCCTGATGTGAGGATAAATATTTGCTATTTCTACTTAACCTGACATCAGCAATTCTTTTAAAAGTGCTTAGGAAAAGGAAGATATTTTCTGTAGCAGTGTTTCTAACACTAAATTAAGAGGCCCCTTCTGTTCACATAAAAATATGTTTCAGACAGTCAAGTTATCCTCCATAGGACAACATTCATTCTTATCAGACAGTTGCTATAACTTAGCCTATTGTCAGTGTTTCAGTTTTGTAGGCTAGATAAAAATGATAAAATAAAGCGTTCCTCAGTTGCTTTCTTTCCCCCTTGCCCCCATCACCTTTTGTTTTAAAATGTTTCATCCCACGGCATATTATAAGTTATAAGATGACACTTTTAAATAGGTGGGTTTTCTTCTTTTGGTTTGGTAATTACAAGATTTTTTTCTTTATTTGTTTTTAATTTGTTTATTTAGAAGTGTTCCATGCAGGGACATAAATTGGAGCACAGTTACATAAGGCTTTTTTTCGAGTTTTTTTCATTTTAATTTTTCACTTAATTTTTAGGAAGTCTTTTAGTTTAGAAGTTATTTAAATGCCATTACTTTTTTTTTTTTTTACAGCTGCTTGTAATCATTTAATGTTAACATAGTTTGGGCACAGGTAATTGAGCCTAATGCAGGTGAAACTCTCACTAGCGTGTGGTAACTGCAGTTTATTTCACATGTCCTGAATCTGTTTTGTCACTTCATAATTTGTCACAATATTGCATGCAGCAGTTGTTTTGGTCATTGTAGCATGTAGAGATATATGTAAGGACATATTTTCTTTTTAGTAGCTTTTGTGGCTGATAGTGGAAGCTGCAGTGGAAGTAGGTTGGCTTTTGTATAAGTAAGCTTCTGCAGACACCTTTAGACCTTGGGTCATCTCAAAGGCTTATAGTACATTACCACATGTTAATATAACACTATATAACACAAATCACAGAGTAACAGACAAATGGAAAGCAATATTTGCTTTGCTACTGAGAAGAATGTTGTTCCATTCCTATAATTTCCTTTTTTTTCCTTCTTTTTTCATCAAGTATTTTGACCAATGTTATTAACATAATTTAGATTAAAAGAAATACAGCCACAGTTTTAATAACTGGTGGAAAAAAAAGTAATAAAACACTAACAGAATTGGGTTTTTATAAATTTTAAAAAATAATGGACAATAGTTGATCCTTCTTTGCTTGCTTTGTATTTTTATTCAGCTGCTAGGAAGGTGGAGATTGCCAGCACTTGCCTTTTCCTGCCACTAACATCCTTTCTGCTCCTTCTGATTTGATGTGCTAATAATAAACATTCCTATTTTTGTGCTGCAGCAGTAACAAATTAGATGAGTTTGTAGTGTTTCATGTAGGAGCAAAACCAATGCAAATACCCTTATTTTCTAGACAAACCAGTTTTAAACTTCAACAGTAATGTGTTATAGACAGTATATAGATGGTGTAGTGCCAGATGCAAGCATAACCACAGATTTTCTCACTTAGACCATTCTATTCCTTCTGTTCTGGTTATAGGTATCCAATCTTTATAATTGGCATCTTATTGTTTCTCTAGTAATATTGCAGTGTGCCAATTTCTGTCTGTGTTTTGGCTGACAGTCAGTGTTACCCATTCAGAATCCCTATATCTGCAGAAGCACCATGGGTCACACTTCCCAGCTGTTTGGCGGGGCTGGGAGATGCAAACTCCTTCTGCTTTCCCTTTCCACAGGCGCTCATCACATCCAGTAATTACTGTAGGTCACAAAAGGTCCATCCTGAAAACATGAGAGGACTGTGTTGTGCTGCACGGGGAGACCAGGGCAAGCATGCACCTGTCATGCACCTACACATTCTGCACCCCATGTCTTGCTTCCAGGATATTACTGTTCCCCACCTAGCCTGTTTCTGGGCTGTGCCAAGGAGTAGGCTGTTCCAGGCCCACCGTTCTGATTTGTGATTTTTCAAGTTTTTGCCAGAAGAGCCAAGTAAAGTCTTTTACTGAGCTGAGAAAATGGCCAAAATTTATGATGAGCAGCTAGAAGAAACAAAGAGTAGAAGGAAAAAGTGGAGCAAACGTGAGTGTCGTGTTAGTGAAGTCTGTAGTATGAATTACAGGCATTTTCTCATCCTTTTAGGCTTCCAAAGAAAAGGTGGCGTTAGAAAAAAACAGCGTTTTTTTTCTAAGCTAAGTCCGTTGTCTGTTTTCTCCTTTTTTTGGTTCCACATTTTGGTGTTCCCACAGTTAAGCAAATTTTTTGTCCCCATAAGCCATATGTTTATGTTTAGAACATCTGTAAGAGTTAGAGGAGCTTGTTCCCAACAGTTTGCTCAGTTAGCTAGAGAAAACAATGTGAATATTAATGTACTTTATCTTGCATTCTTAAATTTCTATATGTGTACTTCAGACCTGCTCAGTTTCTTGCTGCGTACATGCAAAGGCTCATTTTTAAGAGTATGGCTTAAAGCTGTTCCAGGCTGGATCTTTTAATCTGTGGGTTTTCTAATTATGTAAGTTCAACAAGAAGGGTGCTAACTATGGATTCTTAAGATTGGAATATAGTTTCACAGCCTTTTCAAGTTGGTGACCTTTCCTTTAAAGTTAAAACCTTTGTATTAGTAAAAAATGTTAGTCTGCTGTTCCAGCTTTAGCTTTTTTACATGTAAGGCTAAAGACTGGCAGGTAATTTGGACTGCTATAGGGAGTAAGGAAGTGATTCCTCCTCTTTAGTTGTAAGAAACGTTAAACATCTGGCATCCTGATCCCTTTTTTTTTAACCACCTCTGCTCTTTAATCTGACCTCAATGCATAACTTACTATTGAGAAAAGCACTCTAGACCTTTGCCATCTTAGCTTTTGACTTGAAACTAAGGCAAGCCATAACTAAGGAGAAACAGCTTCAGAATAACTGGCAAAGACAGGGAATATTAGGAACTAGTCTCGCAGCTGCTTTGTGGAGATGGCTGTGCTTGTCTGCAGCTTCACTGAACATGAGATGAAGCACTTCTGCACAAAGCTGAAACTGAATCCCGGCCCTGGGAAAACCAGAGCAAACCAAGGCATAGACAGTCTTAAAGCCTGCTCTTTTTTGCAGTCTTGTCCATGCATCTCTGGTGCAGATTTACCAAGAGGGCTATAGGAAATCTGAACTATACAAGACATGAAATTAAAATGCTGCCTGTGCACAATTTCAGTCTTTTAAAATTTGGTGACTAATGGTTGCTTGTGTAGTTAAAGCCGTATCTCAGGTGCATGAACACCAGAGGGTTAGCATGACTATGAGTCCCTTTTCACCCATCCCTGTCATTCTGGGTATCCCCAGGTGTACACTGGGGTAACACACAATTGCACAGCAGTCCCACTCAGATGGAAGTTCATGATTAGATTACTTGTAGTTAATTAATAATTAATAGAATTAATTAATGAGGTAATGTACATTATTACTTGGACATTTTGTCCGAGTTCCTGAACTTTGGTATGAATAGAAGTCGTATTTGGCACAGAAAGCTCAGTAATTATATCATTTTTATAGATATATATATATGTATGTGTGTGTATATATATATACATATATATATATATATATGGTAAATAGATATATTGTTGTATAATTAATCTATAACTCAATCATTATTGAATGTCCCAACTGAAATACTCAAAGCTTTTGGTTACATTAGAGTTTTTTTGCTAGTAAACGTTTCAGCCGTCCAATTTGAAACTTACTCTATTTTGGACAAAATTAAAGCCATCTTCGTGTCAGATACCTAGACAGCTTATATCTTCAGCCATTTTCATAAACAGAAAATACCATAAGATAGCATATTTTTATGAAGTGACATAGTAATGATAATTTCACTAAGAATATGCTAGCATTACAACTTCTTTCAAAAACTGCAATGTAAATTTATTTCATAATCATGCAACTGTTTCATAAGTAATATTAGTCTTCATTATGTTTGTAGTCTTGAAGCATGGTAAAAAAGATATTATTCTGATTATTTTGTCCTCTACAGACAATTTTTGGTCAATAATGTCAATGTAACTGTTAATAGAGAGATCTCAGGATAATCTTGTCTTAATAACTGGACCTTCCTTTGATTTCTGGCTTTGTGTGGCTGGATAATCTCAGTAAAATTATTTATTTAACACTTCTGTTTTCCTTTTATACAAATAAATGTATGTGTTTTGTCTCTAGATGGATCCAAGTCTAGAAAAGCACAGGGAACAGTTGGTAATTGAAGTCGGCAGAAAACTGGACAAAGCCCGCATGATTCGCTTCGAAGAACGAACTGGCTTTTTTTCTTCAACAGATTTAGGCAGAACTGCTAGCCACTACTATATTAAATACAATACTATCGAGGTAAAATACGATGTTCTATTTCTGGGCTTTTTTTTCCTTTTTTTTAAACCTATACCTAAAATAGTTGTAAGATATTACTGAATATGTAGCTGATTTGTTCAACATATTTTCAAATCATATCATTGAAATGGGGAGAGAGGAAACAGAGAAGAAAAGGACAGAAAAGTATAAAGCAATACTGAAAAATCAGACTTGATGTGAATTGAGGTTTGAAATTTCTATTGTCTCTGCCTTCTTATAGATTAATTATAAGAAACATTTTCATATCAACAGTGTGTGTAACCATTAGTATATTCAGATGTGGAGTCTGATACCAGAAAGAGTTTTCTGCATGAAAATCCTGTCAGGTTTCCAACCTTAAACAGCTTCTGGCACTGTAATCAGATTGTGCTGTGAATATGTAAGGAAGATACATTTGTACAAAACTTTGTAGTATTGGAAGCATGATTTTATGTACACATTTATCTTAAAACCTTTCTTCTTTGGGAAGTAAGTCTTTTTCTCAAAGAAAAGTTGAAGATGTGACATTAATAATTGTTAACTGTTTACTATCACAATGTATAATTAGTCATAATGAGTCTCACATATTTATTTACTCAAGTATGTCTTAGACTTTTTTGAAATATCCGTAGATTTCACGTTTCTCGATTTTGTAGTGACCAAGTTTCAAGGAACTTCTTTTTTGAAAGTTATGAGAAAGCATTTGGGAAATTATTCCTGTATAAATTGCATAATTCTGGTCTTACAATAACTTAGATTTTAACCTGATATGTCTTTTAAAATCCTGGTAAATGTTTCTTTCTTTTGTACTATATATTTTTTTTTTATTTTCAGTGTTAATTCTTTTTATTTTTAATAGACTTTCAATGAACTGTTTGATGCTCATAAAACAGAAGGTGATATTCTTGCTATAGTATCAAAAGCTGAAGAATTCGAACAGATAAAGGTAAAGTTATATCCTTTCATACAAGGAATATCTTAGAACTAGGCAGTTCTGTAGTACTCATTCTATAAATAGTGTCTACAGACCCAAGGTTTTTTTAAATATTAAGCACCATTATAAAATGTTTTCTAAGTAGGCATAATTGCCAAGAACTATATATGCTCTCAGTCAGATTTATATGTAGTTCAGCTTGAACTACAGTGCACATTTAATAACTGTTTCTGGATCTTTGGGAATTCCTTTTAAATGCTTTTAAGAACTTTTCAGCTCCTCAATTATTAACAGGTGAAGATAAGTGTCCATTAGAATGGTGCACCCAGGGATGAGAGAGTTTTTCCTGTTTGAAGTTTAAACCATTATTAGATGTCTCCCTGAACAGTTTGCTTTACCAGAAATGAGGCAGAACTTACTGCAGCTAATTCTGTGATATACGTCATGCACAGGGCAATATTTGATTAGCAGATTCATAAAGTCTGTTAAATTATTTTCAAATTTGAAATCTAGGAAGTTATTGTAATAAGTTTTGTTGTGCAGGGTGGATGATTTTACTGTACTGTTGTACTCAGTTCAATTTCATCCTCCCTTCTTGCCTCCTGTGTGGGTAGGACACAGTACAATACACTGCAAGCCAGCAGGAGCTTGTTTGCCCGTGCTTCCATCTCATAGAGGTGCAAGCCAGACTCCACAGGGTTTATTAGCTCAGGCTCATTGCCCTTTTACTACAATTATACAACCTTCGGATCAGAGTTGGCTCTCATTCACCTGGCTCTGAAATCTGGCAGTGTGAATCCCTAACTGTCTATGTATTTACATATTTGCACACATTGTCTGAATATTACCATCTCTTTATCTAATGGAGAAATTCTGTTTTGCTGTAATTTCTTCTATTATAGAAGATAAGCAGTGTGGTTTCACAGTGATATGCATGGAACATTTTCCAACCTAGAAGGTTTTTTTATCATTGTAATATTGCTTTGCTAGGTCTAAATTTAGCGTAATTGAATATTTAAAAGGGAAGTATATGGAAAATATGATGTGATATGTTTCTATATTTCTAATAAAGTTAGTAATGATATTTCTTGACTGGTTTTCGTAGTTTGCTTTCTCAGATTTGTACGGTATGGCATCAGTGCACCATCATTTCCAGTTTTTGTGGTTGGTTTGCTTTGTGACTTTGAATGCTAAAAGTGACTTTTCACAGGAATAAATCAGGGTTTACCCCTCTGTGTGATATAAATTATGACTTTGTTAATATGAATCACGTCACCGTGATGCCTTCAAAAATTCTGTATTTTGAGGCAGTGAAGTGTACATTAGCTGAAATACAGATCTGGAGTTGACCTGTACTGTGCTATTTAAGAGCAGGGAAAAATTAAAATAAATCAAAAATGCTGTTGTAAGCAGAGCATAAAAGTCCCCTGACACTATGATGGTTCTGTTCTTCATCTTTTCCTTTCCTGTAGGACCATTGGTTGAACAGTTGGGGATGTTAACCCAATTGCCTTAGGATCTTTCGTATGTCAGGTAGTCAGGTCCAAATGAAAATTACTTTCAGCTGGTTCCCTGCAGGGACCAAACATTTACCCTCTTTAAATAAGTTTTACACTAACAGACTATCAGTAAATCAAAGAATATGTAGATTTATGCTGGATTTGCCATGTAAGGGTCATCAGAATGCAAAATGTTATGCATTATTCAAACCATAGATATGAATATTTCTTTACTCTATGTTAAGACTTAATCTTATTAACAGTGAAATCTTTAATATCATGAATCATAGTACTTCATAGTTTTGAGTTAAAAATGTATTATGCCACATGCAAACTGTGTAACTATAATGAGTACATTTAATGTTAATTCAAGATTGCCCTAATCCAGATGGACAGAGGTTTTACTCTGGTCAAATAAAAAATGAAATCTCATCAAATGAAGGATGGTAGGGTCAGAAGATTCAATTTTTGTGGCATATCAAATTTTTGTATGTCAATGGCAAACTTAATACACAGTGATGAATAATAAAATGTAATTGTGTCACTATTAAGATAGTTTCAATTATGGTTTATTAGCTACATGGTGGAAGACATGGGTTTGTTGCTTTTTACTTCTTTTTTTTTTTTTTTCCTTAAAACAAGAGACTCAATTTAAAAATAATGTAAGGAAAACCTGATTTCAGTGTAAAAAATTTTTATCAAATTGCTCCAGCCTCTTCATAATGTATAATTGTGTTTTAGGTAAGAGAAGAAGAAATAGAAGAGCTGGATACCTTACTGAATGATTTCTGTGAACTTCCTGCTCCAGGAGGTGTGGAAAACAATTATGGAAAAATTAATATCCTCCTTCAAACATATATTAGCAGAGGGGAGATGGATAGCTTCTCTCTTATTTCAGATTCTGCTTATGTTGCACAGGTAAAAATAGTAATTTTTACATATCTGTTGCCATCTTCTACTGTTTTCATTCTCACAAATGTTTAAAGTTACGTAAGTAAGCCTTGTTCTGCAACTTTTTTGTACACTTCTGGGCAAATTGATTGAAAATAAGAGCCTTCTATGTGTATATGCGTGTGGTATAATATTTAAGTAGAAAAGGACTGTAAAAGCCTACCTTGGGAGACTGCTGCACTTTTTATTAATTATGAATATCTTTTTTGTTTGTATTACCCCTGTAATCTTATTCTATGTAGTATTTCTATTTCTAATTCCACAGAAATATTGTACTTAACTTTCTTTTCTTTCTTCTAGATCTGTAAAACTATTGTAATCTATTCTTATGTTTTCTATACTTTTATATTTCATTCTGGAGAACATAATTTGTGTTTTATTCACATACCTTAGTTTACATAAAGAAGATGTGCTTTTTCAGTTTCATTGCTAGACATAATTGTGCCAAATTACATATCAGTCTGTATATTTGTCAACTTGATTTGACCCCTGAATGGTTGGTAGTTACATTGCATGTTTAGTTTTTACACAGAATAATAAGAGAATTACAAGTCTGTGATACAGACCTTCTTACTTATGCAACTAGAGCCTGTCTTAGAAAGAAAAGGGTGTTCCATGAAAGTTTAGAATTCTGGATCTTGAAGAACTCAAAATGACAAAATGTTCACAGACAACATGTGCAACAATAATGAATGTGATTATAAATTTTTATCTTTTAGCCCATCCTATGTGTCTCTTTTTTTTAACAGAAACATGTTGCATTGAATCGTTTTTGTCTTCCTCCTTACAAAACTTTTTTGGAAAGAATTGATTGTAAAATTGCATTTAGTTGGTGCTAAAGATGAGAGTTAACTATTCGAAAGTATACATATTCTTTAGCAAGATTTTCAGTCTAACATTACCTTCTTCAAAAGTATTTACATTTTGTGTCACGTTTGGATATAAATAAGAAAATTCTGAAATCATTATGCACATTTTAAAAATTGTGGTACTTGCACAGCAAGCTAATTTTCAGTGTGCTTCTTTTAATCTTTACTTTCAAGGCAATTGCTTTTATTTGTCTTTCTCAATTATACTGATTTTAGTGAGGCGGCAAGACCTTCTCAGATCTCCATAAACAGTACATGTGGAACCAGTGCTACAAATTGTGGGTTTTTTTAAATTTGATAGTGACTATTAAGCAAGTCATTCATCCTTTCTAAATAAAAGAAATGTGCTTCTTTTTTAACATATGCTTCTTATCATGGCCAAATAATTATCTGGGTTTTATTCCTGTTGTCATTGTAAAGTCAGTAGAGAATGAGTATTCTATTCAATGAATCAAGAACAGAATTGCTAATCTAGGCATAGGAAAAAAAAAAAAAAAAAAAAAAAAAAAAAAATCCCACAACTTTATAATACAGCTTGATAAGTTTATGAAAGGAATATCATAACTCACTTTTTCAGGATAAGACTGACCTCACTCTAACTTATGTTAATAATTAATTTTCTACATCCAAAGCAGATTTATACAGCATGGTTATACAATAGTCTGAGAAGATAGTAACATGTTTAAAAAAAAAAAAAGTCACTGGTGTTCTGTGTGAAATTCTGTGGAAATGTTGTGAAATTCAAAGTGAAATGGGATGCTATTATGGAAACACAACTGAAGTGAAAAATTAAAATTTGAATTTCCATACAAACTGAGTTTGCAGGTGTATATTATATGAGGGAGAAGGAGGAAGATATTACTTACAGTAAGTGAATTTGTTTCAGAAGTGATTGAGATGCAATAAATCTAGAACTCACTAATGTTAGCCTAACGGTGATCAAAATTCTACGGTAGACCTGCCACTATAACTCTAATTAGTTGCACATTTGGTTTCATAATTTCTGTAGGCAATCTTGAGGTAGTTCTGCCACTGGACAGTGATGGAAAAAATAATTTTCAAGAATGTTCGAGAAGAAAAATCCATTGTTATGGTTTGTCAAAGATGAGCTTATGGGATCCTTTTCATTTTACAAAGAGCATTTGAGACTATTATACCATTTCTGCTCTTTTTTCCCCCCTCTCTCCAGAATGCAGCTCGTATTGTTCGAGCTCTTTTTGAGATTGCCCTTAGGAAACGTTGGCCTGCAATGACCTATCGACTACTGAACCTCAGCAAAGTCATTGACAAGCGGCTGTGGGGCTGGGTTAGCCCTTTGAGACAGTTCTCAGTGCTACCACCATCAGTCCTCACAAAGTTGGAAGAGAAGAATCTCACTGTAGACAAGATGAAGGACATGAGAAAAGATGAAATAGGTGAGAAATCAGCAATGCTGATCTGCTTAAACTATTAGTGATCAATGGGCCAGTAAGAACTAAATCCTGTGGGTATGTTCCATTAACATACTCACAGGAACATACCCACTCTGGTCTGGAAGCCATGTAGACACATTAATATGGTATTATGGTCTGGCCAATAAAGAAGGTTGATTCAGTCTGTACATCTTGTAATATGGCACAACTTTGAGTGTAAGGCTAGCTAGCCCATGACCTGCCTACCTCAGAACACATCTGGATTTGAGATACATGTTATGTGTTTACATAGATTAGTATTTATGTTGACCTGTGCTTCCCTTCTTGCTCACATTATGTAATACACTACTATAAAAGGCATCTGTTTATTTTTGCCAGTTGGCAAAAAATAGCCTTTGTTTTCTTAAATTTAGATACTATTAACATGAAAAAGAATAAAAACAGTTTATTATGTCCTGATATACTACCAGTAAATTGTCTGCTTCTGAAATGCTGCCTTAATTTTTGTTAAACATGGAAAATTCATTGTCACTGGTATCATTGCAGACAAACCTTAATGGAATTTTTTTAAGGATTTGACACTTCCAAGAATTAGTCCACAAGCCTACTGATAGACATAATGACAACTTCTAGTATGTGTGCATAAACTGTTCACTAGATGGTTGAAGTTGGAAAAAAAAAATTTGCTTGTAATGTATTTCTTTTTCCTTAATGTATTTTTTCTTATTTGTGCTTCTTTGCCCCTGTTACTAACAAGCCATTGAGAAACAACTGCCATTTTTTAAGATGTCTAATTTTACAATAAAAATAAAATTCAGTCACTGATTTTTAGAAATTTTGAACCCTGACCTGATATTTCTCTGATTTGACAAGAGATCTATATTCCCAACTTAGAAAGCTTTGTTACATGCCTAGTTTAGTTTTGCAAAAGTTGAGTATGTAAAACTTTGCAGAATTAGAGGCTATATTTTTATTACATAAACCAAAGGACCAAGAGAAAATTATTAAAGCTTACTTTACCTGTACTTTATAATATATAGCCATTTAAAATGTATTAAAAATAGAACATTTTATTTGAAGTGCTAACATTATCATGCTTTTCTATTCAGAAGTATTACAGCACTTTTTTATTCAGATTTGTTAATTTTTTATCTATTTGTGCAGTCTTTTTAATACTTAAGTATTTTTTTTAAATGTTTCTTTCTCCCCACACTTGCCCTTGGAGAAGCAAGAAATTTTGTATTAAAATGCAAAAACAGTTTTACTTCCTTCAACACAGTAGATCTAGTATTGACAAGCAGAAGATCTATCAATATATACCTATAAAATGGCCAGTTTGGGTTTGTATTAATTTACATTGAAAGTAAATTGACTAGTTTCAGTCTCAGAGTTTCTTCTTCTCCACATGTTCTTGTGGTGTTGGGAATAGAATAAAAAAGGCAGGAGCTGATTCAGTCCATGGCCTAGGGAGACATGGAAGCATCAGCTGGATGCCTGCTTTGCCAGCAAATGAAGGGCATGTTGTGTGCACAGAGCCCGAACTCTGGTGACCATGAGTTGGTCAACACCAATCTACGTGCACTTAGAGTTCAACCCTGGAGTTTGTGCTAATCAAGTCTTATTTTCTGCTAGCAGATAAGTGTACAAAACCTCTGTGCTGTTCTGTATAAACAGAGAAGTTCGCCTCACACATTGTGCTACAGAAATTTTTTTTTGGCGTGAAAAAGTACTTGCCTGTATAAACTTATTGAGATGTATCTTTGAGTATTTGGAAACTATGTTTATTTAACATGATTTCTGAAGTTTTACCTGTATTTGCAAAAGTTATTCACTGTACAAGCATGCTATACTGCATATATCACCAAGTTGTACCAATATAACTGTTCTGGTTTTTAATAATCCACTTGCTGCAGGTGCACTTACTTTGCCAACTGCAAATTAAACTGAGTAAATATGTGTTGAAACTTTTGTATTAGGGATTTGTTTCTTAAGCAAGATCACCATTCATTACTTGTATGAGACAAACACCTGTATGACACAAAATCTGACAGTTTGTTAAATAAGAAAAACCAAAGAGGGAAAGTCAGGATCAATATAAAAAAAAAAAAAAAAAAAAATCAGCAATTGCAAGATGTTGTGCTCCTGATTTTCATGCAATGGCAAGAAGAAGTTTATATTACCTTTTCACTTGGCATATAATGCAAATAATTGGATTTCTCTGCTTTTTTTTTTCTTCCTTTTTTCAATGTGAAAATGTGCATGGGAGCCACATAACTATATCAGAAAATATCAGTAGCCATTTCTAAGGTAGTTTTTAACAGTGAGTGCTTATGAGCATTACAATTCAGTCTAAAATATGTTCTGCATAATTACATAATCAATTTCACTGAAAATGTGATAAATCGACCTCCTTTCCCTAAATAAGCTAAAAGTTGGAATATTTTTCAGGACAAAAAGAAATCCCTGCTTTATACTTTGCTTTACATTTAAAATGAAGAGAAAGAAACAGAGATTTCAGCTGTAAAATACAAGTAGGAAATGTTTATAATGAATATATTCACTTTATTTCCTCAGTTACCATGACTGTGATCTGAAATAAAAAAACATGGTAACATTTAGGGTTTTTTTTCCTTTGTCTCAGTTACACTCTGGTGTATTCTGAAAGATCAGAGCTGCTGTGAGATGTTTACTAGTTGCATGCATTTTTAAGCTACTAACTACCTTTACTCAGTTTTATGGAAAGGGTTCTTCCTGCCTTGAATCACTACACAGGAATTGTAGGAGTTCAAATGTGTGCCCTTCATTAAATGGAAGGTCAGTATTCATGCTTCAAAAAAGAACTGTGTGGCTTGGTAAGAAGCTGGTCAAAAAGTCAGTAAAGGAAAGGGAAGGGAACTAGCTTGACATAATATATTTTGATTCCTAATAGTGTGAATTCTTAATAATTATTTTAACCCTTTAGTTATAGCCAACAAGGGGGTTAATACTGATTTTTCCAGGCTCTAAATTGCTAATTCAAGTTAAGTATTACAAAATATTCAGACATGCCAGGTCAGGAGAGTCAGACGTTTACTCCCCTAAGAGCAAAACAAGCAAGCAATAATACATCTCACTAAAAGCCTATTTGGAAGTCAGAGTTGTGTTATTTTTCCTGGAAATGCAAATATGTTACACCAGATGTTTTCTTGGCAGGTCATATGCTGCATCATGTGAAGATTGGGCTAAAGGTAAAACAATGTGTCCATCAAATACCCTCCATCATAATGGAAGCCACGATCCAGCCAATTACCCGCACGGTGCTCCGCGTGCGGCTGAGCATCGCTCCCGACTTCACGTGGAACGATCAGGTAAAAAAAAAGGAGGTGGAGGAAGGATGGGAAGCATTAATTTTGCTGCAGTAAGGGAGATGATCACAGGAAGTCCGCAGTTGTTTGGATAGGATAAAAGTATTTATTTTAGCTAAAAAGCAAATTTGATAATAAGAATGGAATGACTTTTTATGACTTTTGTAGGTGGCGGCACCCAGAGATTATCTTTTTATTTCCATGAATAGCTGCAGGATTTTGCTGTTTATAACATGTTGAAGCAAGGGCTTATACTGAATGTTAGTAGTAGTCACACGCTGATCTATGTGGTCAAAAAGGAGAAGCAAGAAAAAGAGAGACACGGATGGCTCTCTGAACTATGAATGAATGTCAAATGCAGAAAATAAAGCCTTGAAATACAGTTCATGTATGCCAAGTTTTGCTCCTCTTTATGGCTTTACAGATGTACATTCACAACATCAGTGCCTTCTTTTCTATTAGGACTTGTCTGAACAGAAAAAATGCAATATGTTTTGGATTATATTAATCTATATTTTTTGGTGAAAATTTATATAGAAGCAGTTGTAGTAGTTGCAAATTTAGATATATCCACACCTTGGTATTAAATATACCCTGATTCAGAATCTGTTCATTAGAAATAGATTTGATAAGTCTAAATGCAATACAAATGTCCACATGGGGGCATTGTATTGTTGCTGGTACTTCTGAAACTTTCTACAGAAACAAGGCAAAGGTACCTCAAGCATATTTTTTTCTTTCTTTGTTTTTACACTTAGGAGTTTTACACTCAGGACAAATTATTCTGAAAGGTGGATATGAACTATCTGTTATTTTATTTAAAAATCCTTCTAAAATTCCTGAGATTACGAATTTACCTTAATCACAAATAAATTAGGGGTTTATTCCATAAACATTTAGAATATTTTAGAATTTATTTTCCCTGATTAAGGGCTTTTTCTTTTCTTTTGGAAGTTGCATCATGTCCGTTTATGAATGGGAGATTAATGATCAAAATATAGAAAGTTAGATTTTGTTTGCTACCTGGATTTATTACAGAAATGTTTGAATAGATTGCCAACATGAATTATAACATGAATTATTTTTTCTACCTTATTTATGCACAACATTTCAGAAGGCAAACAAGCATTACTTTTTAGGATTGAAACATGGTTTTATTATTCCATCTTTCATCCACTTTACCTGTAATCTATTAATGAAAAAAAAAAAAAAAAACAAAAAACAAACTGTTCTTCATATTAAACTGTATCTTAATACAAAGTAATTTCTCAATCCATTTTTAGATTTTTTCTACAAAATCTAGGTTCTTCTGTATTTTTACAAATTGAAAAGGGATCTGTACAGAACTATACTCTTAGTTGGATTCTGAACATCTAAAGTTTAGATCAACAAAACTATAACAATGTTTTAAATTCAACCATTGACACTTGAAAACTGCTTGCCTATCAGCACACAGTATTTTAGCAAGCTATTCAGAAGAAGACTATAGAAACTTACAGACATAGCTGTAGCTGGTACAAAAACTGCTTTCCAAAACTTCAATTTAAAGAATAGGAATAGTCAAATTCAGAAAATGAAAAATCTAAGTACCATGTTTAACTGAAATACCTTGCTTGGGTAGCATTTTGTGGGTTTATGACTTCCTTTTCCTGGATACTTAATTCTAAAACAATCTCATCACAAATTTTGCACTTGCCTTTATAAGAGAAGGAAGATATGTTTTGATAGTCAGAAGATATGTTGTCGTCTTGATCTTCAATTGCTGCAGTTTTCAGTGTTGGTAACCCTTACATTCAGTAAAAGCTTGAGAGCCATATCCCCATGGAAAATTCTTATTAGAATTGTTACAAGGAAAGGACTATAAACAGACAGAGCAAGTAAGCCTTACTGCAGCCAGGAAGAGTCCAGCAGAAATACAGAATAATGCAACTAGTATTAGTTAGCTGAATCATATATCACAGGTTTAGGGCAATGGTTGCCCAAAATACAGGGATGTGTCGGTTCTTAAGAGCTCCCTAGAGCTCTTGAGAACTGTTACTGGAGAGCATGTTGCATTGGCTGTTGCCACACTGCAGGTATTTCTCCATGCAGCTTTGTCAGGGGACTCGCCAAAATTAAGGTGCCGTTAGAGTTGATAATAAAATTTCTGAGCTTTGAACCTTATCGCCTTCCTTAATTCTTCTTTCCTGTCTTAAATTTTCCTAAACCCTGATGAACAGTTTCACTGTAATTTTTCAAAATGTCACCTGCAGTGACCTGTGTCCTTTCAGTTTCACTGCTTCAGTTCCCAGTGAAGCAGCTAGTGAAATTCAAATGTAATGAAAATGAGTTAGTGCCTTCACTGCCCATCTACTTACCTATTGTGCAACCATGTTAAAAAAGAAACAAAAGCACCTCAGTTCTATTCTTAGTACATTTTGGTCTTCAAAAGCCAGTGCAGACTGCTTTCCAACATATACACAATTATGCTGAAAATAACGTGTGCTGTGTGAATCAATACCAGATTCATATAGTGTTGAAATTGCCATTAGAAGCAGCTCTGCACCTTGTGGGTTTTCCTATTAACTAAAATTGGTGAATAAGTCCAACTTTTTTTATTCATTTCATACTGGTTTTGTACATTATCACAGTCCTCATCATAAATCTATGTTCATTTAATAGTATGCCTTGCATACTTCTTTATTATGTGTTTTTCTTCTTTTCTTCAATATTGAAGTAAAATGCTTGTTCCTTGACACAAGTCATTTATTCTGACAAAGAAACAAAGATTCTTTACTCAGCATCCCACCTAGCTATGATTTGTGTCTGGGCTTGCAAAATAAGGTACATAACAAAGCAGACAAAAATCTAGGATGGAATAAAGTGTTGCCAGATGGCATGGGAAACATCAAGAGATGGTTCTGCTTATGTTTTTCTCATTCCACCTGTAGCAATGACTAGTTCTACAGCCTTCTGAATCCACTTTCTGTATCTTTCTAACAGAGAGAGGAATGTCACAATTCAGTGTCCCGTTTTTCCTGACAGAGTGTTTGTGACTGAAAATCGAGCAGTAAATAGCAAAAGACAATCCTCTGTAAAGAATCTGAAGACAAAAGTACAAGGAGGAACAAGGATGAGTCCTTTTTTAGAAGCCTAGAGGAAATGCTGAGAGTTCCTTCTATTTGTCAATAGCTGAGGCACTTGTTTCAACTGCATTTGTATCATTTCCGTTTATATTATATGCACCTTAAGCAAACTCTTACTGAAATATAATCTTTAACTAGAATGTTTTAATTAGAAATGTTTTGTCTTACCTCTGATTTCTATATTTCTATATTCCTTTATAAGCCTACATCATTTAGAAATAAATCCAACATATGCAGCAAATCTAGAGAACCTCATTACAGGTATAACAAAGCTGCCTTTTCTATTCGTAAAGGTACACGGCACTGTTGGAGAGCCTTGGTGGATTTGGGTAGAAGACCCTACCAATGACCACATTTATCATTCAGAGTACTTCATCATTCAAAAAAAACAGGTAATCAATTTTATTCAGAATCTCATAGGAAGACAAAATTATAGTGAGATGTGGATTTGTAAGGTCAAACAGTATTTTGACCCAAGCAGATTTATCAGTAGCACAGCTTTCAGTTTTAGGTGTATATGATAAGCTTGGACTTCTGCAAAGATCTTTTTAACACTCAGATGTCCCTTGTTCTCCTCCTTCTCTGGTGGAAGAGTTATTTCCAGCTGAAAAAAAGAAAGACTGTAATGATTTTGTCTATTAAAGAAAAAGATGAAGAGCCAGCCTAATTTTTACCTTTTGAAGTCCCTGGAAACAAAATCCATTCCCAATGATGAAATATTTTATAAAGATGTGCAAATCTTGCACGTGGAGTCGCACACATACTTTACTGCTTTGTGTTGGTAGTGCTCGTGGACATAAGGCAAACTATGATTTTTCAAGTTACTGATTTGCCTGTGCAGTAATTATTCTCTACACATTTGCATTAGGTCATTACTAGAGAACCTCAACAGCTGGTGTTCACAATCCCAATTTTTGAACCTCTTCCATCTCA
The DNA here is from genome assembly GCF_000691845.1 of Merops nubicus. NCBI lineage: Eukaryota > Metazoa > Chordata > Aves > Coraciiformes > Meropidae > Merops > Merops nubicus. The sequence goes on along the minus strand of NW_008620739.1, from coordinate 92,031 downwards.
ATATTACATTCGAGCTGTCTCCGATAGATGGTTAGGAGCAGAGGCTGTGTGTATCATAAATTTTCAACATTTGATTCTTCCAGAGAGACATCCACCTCACACAGGTAACTACAAACTTGATAATTTTGTTTTAATTCATCTTGCTTATTTTGATTTTTCTTATGATAGTTCAGCAGATTTCTTAACATCTGCTTCATCGTGGAAAAGCACATGGAATTTCACTTTATGATATATTTGTATTATGGAAACCATTTCTTTACTAACTTTAAAGTGCTCTAAAATTTTAAATTCCTGAACAAAAAGCATCTCATTAATACCAGCCTTTTAGTTACTCCAGCTTCTCTATAAAACATAGTTAAATTGAAACTGTTGTATAAAACCAAGCACATCTCTATATTACAGTAAGTCTTAGCACTTGTAAGCATTACATTTCTTCTGGACTGGTTAAAATAGTCTTAGAATAGATGGTTGTATTTTAAATGGCATTCAGCAAATTAAAAATAAACAGTTAAAATTTTGAAAATATGAAACATTTTACTCTTTTTACTAAAATAAATTTATCATAACAAACACTGTTACAGTACTGAACATCACATTTCAACTCGGCACTGCTGATCAAGTCACAGCCTTGCCCTCCCCCTCCTTTTTTAACACTTGGCACAGAGGCATATGTTTGTGTTTTGCTTCTTTTTTTTTCTGGATACATAAATTGCTTTATGCATTCATTGTGCCTGATGTCATTGTAAAACCTTTCTGCTGTAATTACATTTGGCTCATCTAGCAGTCTGTGAAGTGAGTGCCTTCAGAAATACTCGGTTCTCATACGGTGTTGTCCTTTGGCATGTGTAAATTCACATGTGTTTGTGAAGTGTTTAGCTATTGTTATACTGTACCTACGCTGTCTGGAAAAGCATGTGTAACCTTTTTATCTAATTGACTGATCACTGACTACTATTCAGAAGAAACAGAAAGATATTTACACATCACCAGTTATGGAGCCTCTAGGATTTATGGTAATTGATTTCAATTCCCATCTGGTTCCCACTCAACAATGAAGTACGTAGAGGCCCTGCTAGGCAAAAAAAACCTTCTTTCTCCTCAACAGAGACCAAGAAATCACAGTTTCAGTGGGAATGATAAAACAGCCATAAGGTATGAGTGAAAAGCATGTGAAGAATATTAGGCATCTTTGCCTCAGTAGGTTTTATGATTCCCATATCATACCTTAATGTGAAGCACCCTGAAAAGGCAACGAGACCTCTAGCCACAAAAAAAAAAAAAAACTTAAAAAAAAATTTAAAAAAAATTAAAAAAAATAAAAAAAAACCCAAACCAAACTTCAAAGCAAGCATCTGCATAGCAGAATCACTGCAGTCTCCTTAATTTGGTAGGATTCCAAATCCAATCTGGTTATATATATCATCTTCCAAATTCCACAATCTCTATTTGTTTGGATAGCAGATGCCCTCAAGATATATTGAGAATCATATATTGAAAGGCTGTTTGTTTATTTATTCAGATTGTGTCTTTAATTACATGTTTAAAGGATTAGATGCAAAATTTAGTTGTATTCATCTGATTTGTATTACTTCATCAACTTAGAAACTCCAAATAATCCTTTCTTCTTTAAATAGTTATTTTCCTTGAATCTAAAATATACAGACTATGCTGTCCTCCAACTGTGCATTCTGTTATCATAAACTGGACATATATATAATCTAATACAGCAAATTTAGAACTTACTACAGCTGGGTAAAAAGCAAACAGCTTTAAGAAAAAAAAAAGTTAATTTGTGCAAATGGCTGGTTCACAACTGTCAGAATACTAACAGTACTTGCAGAAATACTTCAGTGCTATAAAATCAACTTTTCATTATTCCTCATCAAAACTGTCAATGACCAAAATGTGGACTCTGTGTCCTGTGAGATTAAATAAAACTATTCCCAATGTAAGTTGTTCTCTGCTGAAATATTGGTTAATATCTTTATCGTCATTATAAACTCTGTTATGTTGTGGCATCTCTTGTCGTGCACTTATGATTATTTTGTGGTTTTAGAGCTTCTAGATCTTCAGCCTCTACCTATCACAGCCTTGGGACATCGGGAATATGAAGTCCTGTACAAATTCACCCACTTCAACCCTATCCAGACCCAGATATTTCATACACTTTATCACACAGACTGTAATGTGCTTCTTGGAGCGCCTACAGGTTCTGGAAAAACTGTTGCAGCTGAATTAGCCATCTTTAGAGTTTTTAATAAATATCCCACATCAAAGGTTTGTAAAATAGATTTACTAGAATCATTTTGTGTAGGCATGTTTTCAGCAGTACAAACCTCTAGAAAAAGACTATGGCAAACTGAATTTTACTTTCTCCAGTTATCTGCCTGGATACACAATGGTACTGCATTATATACACTATGCTTTTGTTTCAACTTTATATATTTTAATATGTTAATTATTAATTTTTTTCTATATTAATCAGTGTACTCTAGAGTTAAATCTGAAATCATGACATACAGGCATGCTGGATTTCCTTTTCTGTACTTTTTCTGCATTTCCTGCTTTAATTTCCTTCTACTAGCAGAAATAGTGTTTAATAGCTATTACTTCCCCTCCATGTGAATAGAACTAGCGCGGTCTCATATTTAAACAAATAAGCTGCTGTTACTTACTACAAGCCAATTTGCTGTTCCAACTTGCCCCTGTCTTTTATTTCTTAAATTGCCTAAAAGCTGAACAACTTAGCTTTTGGGGTTTTGTTTTCAAAGTGAATATATATTTGTATCTTGACTTGGCCATCTTGTCTTAGTTAACCACATTTTAGCTTTAAAGTCTTTGGAAAAGATATTTGTATCTGACTGTGAGGTTTAACCAAAGAATAACCTTTGAAATTAATAGAAATCATGTACATAAATCCCTTATTCATCTTTGAAATTTCAAGATCTTCATGTAATTTGTTAGTCCAAGTGAGGTAAACAAGCTCCTCATTCATTTTCAGCTTATCTATTAGACTTACAAAATGGACATTTTTCAAAGAAATATATCTTTTGGGTTGTAATAAAACTGAAAACCTGGGTGTACATTTTAAAGAATGTACGTGAAATCTTCTTGTAGCAGTTTCTTCATGTTCAAAAGCTTCAACATATTTAACTATAAATCTGTAAATAAATATTGTTTCTATGTGTCAGAGTATTTCCTCTTGCACAGCAGGCTTCTTTAAGGAAAATTTTGCTTAAAATAATCAGCTTTTTAATTTAACTGGTAATGTTCTAATAAGTTAAAGGCATAACTAGAAGTCAGGTAGGATATTGCTTGCTGGAAATTCTGATTATTTCTGTTCTGGAATGTTTGCTGGCAGATTTGATAGTCCTGGCAAAAAATGGCGTTATTTATATAAGTACGTTTTGATATTAAATGGTGTGATAAATACTTCCATTTCAAGAAATTATTTTTTCTCTTTCTTAATTTACTTGCTTGTTAATAGTTCAGGAAATAAAGCAGTATTTTCAAGTGTTAGGTCTGTTTTAAGTATAATCCTGTTGTAGGTGGTTTAAGGAACTCAGGCCCTAGTAATTCTGTAGATAGTGATTATGTTCAAATCTCACAAATATTAAATATTTTTTTTCCTTGTAGGTACACTGTAATAAGGGTTTCTTACTTAACTTCTGGTTTTGTGACTTTTCTTTTTCAGGCAGTGTATATTGCACCTTTAAAAGCACTCGTTCGTGAAAGAATTGAGGACTGGAAAGTTAGGATTGAAGAAAAGCTTGGTAAAAAGTATGTTTCTCCTTACCTAATCAGAGAATGAGAAGCAAAAGAACAGCCCATCAAGTATGAATAAAGAATACTTTTGAATATTTCAGGATAGGTTTTGATTCTATACTGTTCTTCAAATTTCTAGTACTTAAAAAATAAAACCTGCTATCAGTGGTTACTGTGGTGGTAGCAAAATCAAAACTGAAAAAGGGATACACTTGGATACCCATCTATTATCATTCTATTTTCACTCAGTATAACAAATACAAAGCTCAGATTTCTCTCTACAGTATCTTTGGAACTTGAAATTGCGATCCAAAATGAGCTGTCTTTAGAAACCTCAGCTACAAGGAAGTCATAGGAGTTAAATGAACTGTGTACTAGTATTCATATATAGTCCTTCCTACATAAGATAGATATCATTTTATTCCTGGGTAACATTAATTTTTGCTGATCTTCTCAGGTGTTGGAATTCAGACATAAATTTATGACATATAAGGTATATCAATCATATTGATGCATTCCAAAATTATACTTTCTTGAGTTAAAAATTATGTCCATAGGATGCATTATTTAGGACCTTTCCTACCTTTTTTTTTTTTTTGTAAATTAAAGCTCAAAGCACTCTAAAGGTTTCAATAAAAAGGGGTGCTACTCTGTGTACATGAAATAACCAGTGATATTCCCACTAATATCATATCAGTGACTTATTTATTGGCAATTTAATTTTTTTTTTGCTATTAATGGTCTGTGAGGATAAATTATTTGGTTCATCATTTTAAAAAATTTTCAAGCAATATTTCCTTCTTGAAATTTACTCTATTACTTCTGACTGAAATTTTGAACAGAAGATACACATCACTTTGAGGAGTTTTTATTAGATGTTCAACTTGGTATAGAATATGTCATAGAAATATCAAAAATCCATTATATTCAAGTCTAAAAAGATGGATCATCTCAAATGCTGTTTGTAGAACTTGAAAGTCTAATGATGCAAACAATTGAAAAAAACTCTGATAATCTTCCCAAAAAATTACCTGAGAATAATTTCTTTTCCAGTTTTAATGGGATTTCAGCAGCAAATGCAGGTACACTTCCATTTAAGCTTATTATTCAAACCAGAGATCTATACAGAACAGCAGGCAGCAAGTTGATATGACTATCCTGGCTGTGACAGGATGTTATGATTCACATTGTATCATACTAATACTCTTCATTTTTTTTAAATTAACTGTACATGGCTTGGGACTCATATTTGCCCTCTCCTATTTATATGATTTTGCTAAGGAATGGTATTTGGTATTTTTATGGTATTTGCTAGGAAAACAAAGAAACAGGTTTATTTACTTAGAAATTTGAAAATCCCATCAGAAGTATTTGACCAGAAACAGAATTATGTTGTTTAATTTTATTTCTTCCCTCTTTTCAGAGTTAATGTTTAGGAGTTAATATTTGGACATAAAGCTGTTCTAAAAGCTTTGTAAATCCAAGCCACTGTCTGTCTTGTCTACAGGGTTGTAGAGTTGACAGGAGATGTGACTCCTGATATGAGAGCGATTGCCCAAGCTGACTTGATTGTTACTACACCAGAGAAGTGGGATGGTGTCAGCAGAAGCTGGCAGAACAGAAGCTACGTTCAGAAGGTTTCCATTCTTATCATAGATGAGATCCATCTGCTAGGTGAGCATGTTTAGTTGTTTATAATCAGAATCGTTGCTAAATGTGACAAAGTGTTCTGATACTTATGACATGAATAAACTTTTTGACATCTAAACCTTTTCTTTTTCTCTGTTTTTCAATGGACTTTTCATTTACCAGGGGATGAGAGAGGGCCAGTATTGGAAGTCATTGTGTCTCGAACAAACTTCATCTCATCTCACACGGAGAAGCCTGTGAGGGTAGTTGGTTTGTCCACTGCTTTAGCAAATGCCAGAGATCTCGCAGACTGGCTAAATATTAATCAGGTATGAAAAACATATCAGAAGATGGATACGTATTTGTGTTGCAGAAAAACAAAATAGCAATTTATAAGATAATTCAAGGTTGAACTTGCAAAACATGCTTTCTTGTAGATGGGTCTGTTCAACTTCCGACCATCAGTACGGCCAGTTCCTCTGGAGGTGCACATTCAGGGCTTCCCTGGCCAGCATTACTGTCCTCGCATGGCTAGCATGAACAAACCTGCATTTCAGGGTAAGCAGCAAGCTCCTAGACCTTTTCCTTCTTTCTGGAAAAGAAAAAAAGACTTTGAGCACTTTACACAGTTCATTTGCAGCACATTTACAACATGTGTTACTGTATGTACTCTTGGCATATATAGGAGGAATCTGCTCTGTTAATGGCCCAAAGTCTGAAACATAAAGTGTGCTGCAAATGCAACATATAACAGAGGAATGTAATGTATTTAGAACAGAAGAATAAAATCAGTACTAATGAAGGGGAAATAAAATGTGTTTTCTCTTAGCGTTTGACACCATAAAGAAACATTTGTGTAAAAATATTTGAAATTTAGAAAGCCATAAAACCACTCATATTATTAATCTGCTGAGGTATTTTCATATGGACCACTGAATGTAAGCATTAAAAAAATTGTGAACAGAAGTTGCAAGTCAGGCTAACCTCCTATAATTCTAGTTTCAAAGCAATAACCATAAAATACAAAATTTGTAGAGCGTCCAGATATACTTCTGTTTTCAATTTTTTATTCTTAACAAACCTGGCAAGCAGAATGGATTCTAGAAAAACTCTCATATTTTATTTGAACATGTTTTGGTTTGGTTACATAAGGAATATTTATTATATCAATTAAAAATAACCTCCAAAATAAATTTTGTAACGTGAACTGCTGTTGATTGTGAGGTGACATTTGTGAGGTGACTTTTTAGCTGCTTTAATTAGCCTTATGACAGAAGCAAAGTATTGATTGTGGACTAGAGACCAATCTTGACAGCTCAGATTATTTACACCTTCACAAGAGCATTGTACAAAAACACTAATGAACAATAAATCTGTCTTGGGCTGTTCTGCCACACCTGTTCCTGAAGCAACAAAAATCCATTAGATGCTGGGCTTTTAAAATATATAGATATATTGGCATATATAGTTGTAAAGTATAAATACACGTGAATTATCCTGTTTCAATAATTTCACAACTAGACAGTGTGTGTATGTGCAGGAGCACATACTGGGTAGTATTCATGAACTGGGGAACAATATGTGATGATGGGTAGTACAAAACAGTTTTCAGAACTAACAGTGCATAAATTCAATTGCTAGAATGAGAATTACATGAGAAAACACACAAATGGATTTCTAAGAAATTTAGAGAGAGTATTTGAAATTGTACATACACCTGTTTATACTTCTAGTGCTTGTTGATGTTAGAAAAATCTGTACACGTATGATTTACTGAGGGCTTTTTTTCCCCACTTGTTTGATGTGATCCAGTCAAGGTTATTTTAGCATTTCCATGGCAAAGCTTATTCCTGATACCATAAAGATTTCACTGCAAGCTGAAACTTTTCAAACATGGGCTGAGCAAGGAAATGCTTTTCTTCAAAGCCTTAAAATATAATTGGTTTAAATGTATCAGGCTAATTAGTAAACAACAGAAACAAAGTTCTTTTGTGCCATAATGCCCACTTTCACAACAGTTATTGAAAAGTCACTTTCTACCTTTTTTTGCCTTTTCTCGTTCTGGTAGACTGAAGTGATCCTTTGCAGGCAGACATGAGTTTGTGCAGTCTGAACTCTGGCTTTGAAACAATATAGCCAAGCAGGGTAGAAAAAAACATAAAAGATACTTATTAAGCTGAGAGAGAGAAATTCACAAGTTTTTGAAGTCTAGAAAACTTGTCCAGGTTTGTGGTGGTTTGGAGTGTTTTTTTTTTTTTTCCTAACTGCTTCTCCTGATTAGCTGACAGGGATCACTGAAGTAGCAGGGCAAATGAACTCACTCAGCTAAGCGTAGTTACACGACCTTTGATTCAGAGATGGTAGATGCTCACCTCTGTTATATCTATCTGGCAGAATAGAGGCTAATTATGCATACCTGCATATCATCTGCAGAGATGTGTAGGTATTGCAAAGAGAGACACCTTTTTTTTTTTTTTTTTATCATTAAAGGGCCTAATTCTCAAGTTCTGTTTTCCCTCAACAGCAATTCGGAGTCATTCTCCAGCCAAGCCTGTGCTTATTTTTGTGTCATCCAGACGTCAGACAAGGCTTACTGCTTTAGATCTGATAGCTTTCCTAGCCACAGAGGATGATCCCAAACAGTGGCTGAAGATGGATGAAAGAGAGGTAGAATCATTATACTTGCATTATTTGTGCTTTGCTTCTCTTTTATTGATGTTCCTTTGAAAAGAAAATACATCTAATACAAAAGATTCATTTGAGGGTAGATCTTGAAACAGCTATGCACATGCTAAATTTCAGTTTGTATTAAAACTAGTGTCAGGATTAAGACTGAATAAGCGTCTTTGCAAGGTCTGAACTTTATAACGCAAACTCTTTTATCTTTGTTTTTCCTGCTTATCTATTATTAATGCTAGTTCTATTGTCCCCAGACAACATACATCACATGGTACAAGTCTTTGATACAAAGATAAGACAAAGAATAAAAGAAAGAGGACTAGTGTTCTCCAAAGTTTACAGCTGGAAATCTGTGACATATAGATGTTGAGCCAGAATTTAAACCAAATCTCTTCAGCAAAATCATCATCGTTCTCATAAAATAACTCTATATGTAGAGGGTTATGTATATGCATATATACATATATGTGTATATATGTACACAGGTGTATATACATGTGTCTATCCATCTATATTCATACATAAATATGGACATATATATTGCAGAGCTAGCTATTTAAGAATGGTTTAGTGTTGGATATCAATGAAGTAAATCAATGCTATTTTTTAAAAAAAATAGCTCCTGCCAGTATCTTTGTTATAAGAATAAGGATTACATAGTCAGATGTTAAGCAATGCTGGAGTAATGATTTAATTTTTTATTCTTTTTCAAGTAATATAAACCTATACGTACATTTTCTTGTATTGTTTCTCAAAAAAATCCTTCTGTCATTTATTGCAAAACGTGAATGATGGTCAAATAACAAATAACCAAACAAAATTCTGTTTTGTCTGCATTCTGCAAAATGTATACTAGATTTCATATACTGCACTCAGTTTGGCACCTGCTCTGAATACAGAATTACTTACTTACTTCTGGACTAATGGTCTTGATTATAGTATATTATTGCGTCAAGAAATTTTTTTTGGTTGATACTTGGATTTCCTAGATTTGGGAATTTATCTTTTTCTAATGGTTGCAGACCTGCGTAGGAATTTCTGTGATAATATAGGGCCAAGACAGCAAAATTAATTACTTATAAATACAATGTCCAAATTTCATATTGTATTAATATAAATATATATATGGTTTTCTGAGTAGTTGTATAATTATATACAAAAAAATATATGCCAAAAAGTATAGGTTTCTAGATAAGGTAATTTGATTTTGTTTGTTCTTTGCACAAAAAAAATAGTGTGTGATCTCTCTGAGATAGTGTTAACATCTGTATCCTTCCTATTTTGGATGGATTTTAAAAGAAAAAATGGATGTCTTGGCTGAAAAACTATTAGTACTAAAACATGTCTTAATTCGAAGCTTTTCTAACTGTATAGCTGCTATTTCTTTTTTTTTTTTTTAGCATAGCAAATATTTCATATCAAAACTATTACTGCACTGTAGAATACTTCAGTACCTTGTGCTAGTTTACTGTAGTAATCTCACCTACAATTAGAATATGCAACATGCATCTTGCTCTGCATCACTAGCATTAACATGAATAGCTTCTTCATGTCCTGTGAGCCACTGCTATCCTGAAAAGAACAGTAACTGAAGCTTCTTCACTGGCTGAAAAAGTGTTTTCTATTAGGAGTCTTTGAATTTCATATATGTTTCAGAATAAACCTCTGAAGGTTTTGAAAGAGGATCCAACAAGGACAAGCAGTCTTTGCATTTATTAGTTTAATAACATTTGCATATGATTTGTATTTTAATTAATAAGCTGAATGTTTGGAGCATAAGATACCTACCAGGTTACTCAGTTCTGATTACGAAAATGTAAAAGACTGAGCATTAAGTCCTAAGTTGTTACATTTTACCACTATCATGCAGAACACAAATGTGTTTGTAGTACTCACCATTTCAAATGGACATTTCTTTAGGTAATTATGGGATCAGTTTGTGGTTTTGTGTTTTAAATGAGCATGATTAGCTTGAGTTTCATTTGGCATTAAAGCAAAGGAGAAAGCTGTAGCAGTGCTTCATACATACTGTATGCACTCATTAATTCTTTGTCCATAATTTTTTTAAAATTTAAAAATTCTAACTTCAAGTTACATTGAAGTCAGGCTTGAACTAGGTGAAACAGACAAAATTATTTCTGTATTGCTATAGCATTTTTAAGTTTTAAAAGTAGCACTAGTGATTTTAAATGCCTTTATGATAGGCATTCTGTGTCTCAAATACCCACGTATTTCAAGTGTTTCTCAATTCCATATGGGATAAAAATGGCCCAGGTAGAAGTAATAAATTGTTGTTGCCTTTAAACAACATTTTTTTGTTGCCTGTCAAGTTTTTCATATTTGTTTTTTGCCAACTGTTGTTCTTTTAGGGGAACTTACAGACAAGTGACTTATTTTCAAAATATTTTTAATTGCAAAGTATGTTGAGATAGATATAAGAGGTTTTTCATAAATAGATGTATACAAGGTTTACAAGCTCTGCAGCAGGCCGTGCCATTTTTCATAGTTCAGCTTTATTTGTGTGATATTCAGTCTAGCTGACGTAAGATTTCTTTGAGAACTCGTTGGTTAGTTTTGCTTAATAGTGTAATTGTTTTTGCTACATGATGGCCAAATGTTAGTCAATGACAGCTTTCCAGTGGGTAGACTTCATAAGACTTCTTAAAACACCATAAACAATGCCATCCAAAATAACATCTGGAACAGTGATAGGCACAGATCTGATGGACACAGATTCTTACAGCCTTTAAAAGCAATTTTTCTCCCTTACTCTGCATGGCAGCTTTTCTGTGATGGTAACAGATTCAGGCCTTGTCGGGGGAGGGATTGGAGTGGGGAGGAGACCAATACTGGGTCTTTGTTACCTGTTTATCCGCTGTACCATCATCTAAGCTTCACTTCTATTCTCTGTAGAGATTCTCCCTATAGTGGTAGTGCCAAGTCAGGCTCTCCTTTTGCAGCATAGGAAGGGTTCTGTTCACAAAACTCCAGACTCCTCCTCTTCAGATAACAGGCAAATCCACGTCCATTTCTGCCACCTAGCTCCAAGTATCAAATTCAGACAATATTCCAATCAGTTATATTTCAAGGGACATGAACTTGTATGAAGCTTCTGGAATACATATATGTATATGTGTGGCATACGAAACAACCCTTCAACTGTTGCCACCAAAGTAGACGTAGCTAGACCATGAAGGAATTACAGATGTTCTTCCCTTCAAAGAAGTCAGGACTCTAAAAGCTGCAACTGAATTATGGTTGAGAAGGAATTTTGTTCTACATCCATGTACTGAAAATATATATTACAAGCAGCCCCGTTTGGTTTTGGAGATGCTTCTTCCCGGATGCTTTCCTTGTATTTTATATCTGATGTTCAGTTTCCTGCTCATAGCCATGTTTCTACAGTATTCAGAAAGTTGAAAGAGCAGTGAATCTTTGTAAGACCAAACAGTCCTTGATGAAAGTTCCTGTTTCTATTACTGATAAGTTTTTCCAGTTCTGCTGGACCTGTTACTGCACAACAATAGTTATATCTGTTTGCTAGATTCTGTCCAACTAAGTTGCAGGCTATGTGCATGCTTTTTGTGAAGAAATCTCCATTCAAATACCTCACATCTGCTTTAGTCTGAGCAGGGAAGCCTCCAGTGATGTTGAAATGTCCTGCTTAGTGGGATTTGCAGCTGGTACTTCAAAGTACATCCCCTTGTTTGCTGATTGCTATGCATAATACATGCAGACCTTCAGGATTTAAGGAGATCTGTCACAGTTTGCCCAAAGTAACTGGTCAAAAGAGTTTTGACTTTTGAGTTTTTTGAGCGGCCATTCTCTTAAAAACAAACAAACAAACAAACAAACAAACAACAACAACAACAACAACAAAAAAGTTACATGTCTTAAAGCCTTAAAGGTTTTTATTTGCTTTTTCTATAAAGTGCATTGTCCATACACATTCCAAAATGAGCTCTCTATCCCACTTAGAGTTTACAGTCCCAACAGAGTTTATTTTTTGCCAAAGAGTGAGGAAGCAGCTGAAGCTGCTGCCTTTGCCATTTGCAGTAGCTGCAAGGCTCTTCAGTAGACGTTGCTCCGTAAAGGTCGTCCCAGTTATACTCAGGAGGCACAGGTGCATCATGAGAGAAACGTGAATGGGCAGTGCATCACAAAGAGAAAGAGAAGGCTGCTACTGTGAACTGAGTAATTCTTCCTTTCTTTTTATTATTCATTGATGCCAATGTGCCAATGAAAAAAGAAAACCGTATGCTTACTCTGCTTTTTTCTATAATCATGAGATGATTTTTTAAATATACACTTTCTAGCTAAAATTCTAAATTGGAGCTGTCAGCCGAGACTGTCATGTTCAAGCTTGTAGCCCATTACTTATCTTGTTAAAAGAGACAATAGCTCAGATTATCCTTTTGGAAACAGACAGTGCCACCAGTTTGTGATGGTAAGCTTGGGTAAGATTAGTTATACTGTTCTACATTAGGAGCTGACTAAAGAGGAACAAGTCCTCTTTCAGAAATTGCATCTCCATCTGTGGTGGCAGCAGATGTTGCAATCTTTTTACAACATAATTTATTAGAATCAAGTTTTCAGTTTATTTATTTTCCTCTAATGTTTTTACTGCTTTTTGTTTTTAACCTAAAACAAAAGTACAAAGTGGTATTTATTGTTTATTGTTTGAAGTTAGAATTCAGTTCTCACCAGCAAACATGCAGGGTGTTTTCTTATTTGGGGTTGGTTGTTTTGTTTTATTTAGGAAATTTATTCCCTTGCCAGATACTTGGATTTTTTTTTTAATATATTTACAGTGCAAGGATGGAGAAGAAATGTGCCCATGTACACAGTTTTAACTTTAACCACAGTGATTTTTGCATTCTGCTTTGTGCATCATTTTCCCATCTGCATCTTGTTAAGACTGTTCTTTATAAAACCTCTAGAAATAACTAAAATCCTTTAGCACAAACATACCTACTGTAGTATTCAATAGCATACATACAAGGCAATAGCCAGCTTCCACTGAATTCAAGGGTGCTTGAATGCAGGGCATTCATTGACTCCAAAAGCATGAATTCAGGCCCATAGTGATTTTGCAGTTTTAGAGATGTGAGTATATAAACATGTGTGAGCTAATTAAGGATTTGTGAATGTGTTTATACACTATGTGGAAATATGCATACACATGCATGAGTGTGAATTAAATTTTACCATATAGTTCTGGTTTGCACTGTTAAAAAAAATAAACAAAAAAAAACAAGCAAACAAAATAAACCCCAAGAATTGCTGGAAAGACAAAAGATGACTTTTCCTTCTTTATCCTTTAAATCAAAGAACCTATTATCTCTGTGTTATTGTTCTGAGGTAATGCCATGCTATAAAACTGGAATAGAAGAATCTGGTCTGTGTCATGAATAGGTATATTGCTGTCTTTTAGATGAGATTTTTAGTGTTAAATGTGTATGTTTCAATAATATATCCTGACTGTTTAAAACACATTTTAAAATGTTTCTTGAACAATCTTATTTGAGGTGTTTTAGGCACCTTGTTTGTGTGTGGGAGTTCTGGAGTATGCAGATTAGTCAACTTTTCATCAAAAATAAATTTATAAAATGACTTTTTTTTTTTTCTTTCTGCCTTTAAAGATCCAGGAGGGTACCCAAGAATGATTTCTACTTGTTTCGCTCATTATAGAAGTTCAACTTCCTCCTACAAGATGTTGTTTTTATGACACAAAAGTGTGTCATAAAAAATTAACATTTGGTTATAACAAGGAGATGTTTTTATTTCACTTAACATCTGTAGCAGATGTGAAATATGTAATTATTTTTGTAAAAGACTTCATAACTTTCACGATTCTTTTGTTTGGCACATCTTTCTTCTATTGGGCATTTTAGACAATTGATAAGCATTATTCAGTGGCATATGGTCCGAGTCTGACGTGCTTTGAAAAGAGTACAGAGTACTAATAATGAGGATTCTGTGAAAATGGGAAAACCAGCACAACAGATATGCTTTGAGAAAGTATGGGTTTTTAGCATCTTGAAACAATATATCACACTCCAAGGGACAGAATTGGGCTGCACAATCTGTTAGCTCATTCTTGTCCAATCTGGTCTCCTCCTTTCTTTTGGAGCCAGCATTGTCATCAACTTGCTGAATTATACTCTGACTGGAATGTATTTCAGGCACAGGGTAATGTATCTACTTAAATGGAATCCTATCTTTCTACAAAAGCTTTTTAAGTATAATAAATTTAAAATATAAAAAAAGTTCTATTAGCTTAAAGTAAATGGTTCAACAGTTTACATATGTGCAGGAACAAAGAAAATGACTACTTACTAGTTTGAGAAAAATCTAGCTTTTTCAGAGATTAGAATATAAAAGGTAGAAATAAATTTTATTTTTTATAATAAATATTTTGCATTGCTACTAGAGTCCAAAATTGGTTTTCAAACATTTTTTATTAAAAGGTGGATTCCTAGTCAACCTAAAGGTAGAAAAGCACGAGACATATTTCTGTTTATTCATCAAAAAATCTGTGAAGGATAGCAAAACCTTTTTCCGAATGGGCCCAATCCTGCCTGTCTTGGAGTCCACTGAAAAATCCCCCCTTGCATTAAGGTTCTGGCATCGGTGTTGTATGGGGTTTTTTTTTATGTCAGTACCATATATATTTCCTTATATTATTTATAATATAATTTTTCTGGTCTTAAAGTGTATTTTCTTTGCCCTTTTATGAGTTAACATGGCAGTTTTTTCAGAAAGATAAATAGTAATGAAGTTACAACAATGCAGAAACAGTGGATTTGTGTTGTAGTCACAATGGTGTGTCTGTTTCTGGTTAATGAACCTATTAATTGGGCCATTATTTCTTAATAGAAAGTGATAATATTCTTACACTACAATGACATAACAGAGTTATATTTTAAAATAAATTGTCATGAGAATTTTAAGCCTTGGATTGTGCCTATGGGTAAAATAGTTGTGTTTATTACATTGATTTATGTGAAAGCAAGGGGTCAGCTAAAAATGACTAGGATTCCCTGCTGCTAAAATGACAGGATAGTAGTACATGTGCCAGCTCTCCTGCTAAGGGTTCTTTAGTTTTCCTGTGGTAAATTACACTGCTTTGCAGGTATGACTAACAGCACCACAGGCCACCGCTGTAATACAAGTCAGAGGGAAAAAAAAATAACCACCACTGACTGTAAAAGCAAGAACATCTCTGAATAAATTCCCAGCAGTGTGAATTTAGGATGTTTTATTCTGGCAACTCCATGGCAAAAAGGCTTAGCTCAGGTTCTGTACTGAAAATAACTAACACTGTAAAACTGCATGTGCCTAAAGAGCAGTCTAATCGCTATAGCCTAATCCAAATCAACTAATTTGATCCCTGTACTCTTCCAGAGGAAAAAGGAGTTTAGACTCATTATTTTCCCAATAACAAATTCTGCTTGTGTGAATAATGAAATAAATGTAACTGGAACTGGCTTGTTCCCTCGTATTAGAGATATAACTGCCGCAAGGTGATGGTTCTTGGTGGGAAGGAGAAAAAATAATTCAGCAATATAAGATCTTTCGTCAATTTTTGAATAAACAAATTGAGTAAAATGTACATGCATTATTTTTTTCATTTATTTTTCTGATATTTTAACAGTGCTGTTTCATATTTTTTCATGTTAATTTCCTGGCTATTGTATACATATAACTATTATTTCTCAAAGTGTCTAAGTATAAGGAGCCTGTGCAGTGCTAGTACTAGTTCATAAATCCATAGCACAAAAAGCATTAATAGGTTCAAAAATATGTTTTGTAATGTATGATGATGATCATAATGATACAGAAAATGACATACAGGTTCTCATTTTATCAAGCTATTTTTTTGTTTTGGAAGAAAAAATCTTTAAGATGTGTCATAATTCACGTTTTCTACACTGCAGTCACATGTCTGTGCGTTGACTAGAGAAATCAAAGATTTGCTGATTCTATCTAGATAGATAAACTTTATCTTTGAACATATCCTCCTTTCATTCAGTTCTTTATGCCCTTCTACTTATCTACCCCTCTCCTTGTTTCCCTTTCCTAGACATCCCCTCTTCACTTCTCAATTCATTGCTTTTTTCTTTCTACTTCCTTTCCTTTCAGTGTTTTATAGTCCCCTTCACTCTCTTCGTCTGTAAGCATCCTTTTATACATACCAGCTAAGTTTATACAACAAATCCGCCACATCTTATAGGAAACTCTCAGGAACATCCAGGCAGCTGCCTTGTGAGGGAAAATAAAGTTTAGGAGCTTCCAATAGCAAAGCAAATAGATTGGACCAAGCAAAAACTTGAACAATATACTTTTTTTGATTGGATTCTCTGTTAGTTCCACTGGTTCTGTTTCTGTTGGTCAATAATACTTCAACAAATAGACTTTTTAAAATGCTTTGTAGTTTGCTCTTCCTGACACGACTGATTTATAAAATATATATTCTTTTTTTGGTTTTGTTTGTTTATTTGTTTGTTTGGTTTTGGTTTGTTTGTTTTTGTTTTTTTTTTTTAATCCTGAATATAGATTAGTATTCTCTGGCTTCTTTGTACCTTTTAATGATTTTTGTTGGATAATAGTGAAAACATGTTACTAGGGTTTAGATATGTGAACAATTTTATTAGCATAAAGGTCTGAGAATTATAAAACCCAGCAAACATTTAGAGAATTTTACAATTGTGAACATGGGAAGTGCAACGCCTCGGAGTCGTAAGTGGAAATGAAAATATTAGTGCAGTCATACAGGTATCATATGTGATTACTTTGGGATACTCAATCCAAGACTGAATACTCTGTCCAAATTCTTCAGTTACCCTCAGTAATTTGTTCTGTACTACTACTTTTTCTCTTAACTTTGGCTATACCTCATAGGTTAACCATGAATGATGATGCCCATAAGTATGCAATATCATCATGCCACTGCTGGTGGCACCAGGAAACCACTAATAAGAGATGACGTTTGAATGTTCCTGGCTATAATTATATTAAAATCACATAAAATAATAAATGGCATGGAAATAAAACAATTGAAAAAAATATTGAGGGGTAAAATCACTAAACAAGACAGGAATTATAGAGGAGCTTTTCACAGAGGTTATCTGCAAAAATAAATGAGCTTATTGTGGAATTCACTACTTGGAAAAAATAGGCAAGAAATATAGCTAAAATAACAGTAGTTTAAATGATTCCAAGTAGTCATTGACATGAGATTTGACAAAAATAGTAGTAATAATAAAAAATATCTTTTTGTCTGGAGTTCTAAAAGTTTCAAATAAAGACACATTATATATAGATTGGTTTCACTACAAAGTTTGAGTCTGTAAATTACAAACTTATACTAAAAAAAAAAAAAAAACACTTTCAAATTCACTTGCATTTCAGCATGTGAATAGGAAACTTTTTTAGTGAATAATAATTGAAGAATTATCAAACTGAAAAACTGTGTCTGTCTTTTCTTTAGAGAGAGCCAAATTTCTTTTTCATTACTGTTATGTTAGTGGTTGAAGGGATTTGCTATGTTATTACACTAGTTCTAACCCCTTTGATACTAGGGATTGCATTAAACAAACACAGAGCAGAACGCACAGCATTTGCCAGACCTGCCAAGATATTTTCAGCATTTTCATTTCCTTATCTGTGCTACTTAGTGTGTCAATAAAGTCATGTACATTTTGTATTCCCTCCCATCATTAATATAGTATTTGATTTTTTTTTAGACTAAAACCAGACTGTTCAGAGAGTGAAGGCTGTTTTCCTGATTGTATAAACAATGTTGAGCAAATTAACCTTGCTATAAAACAAAAACATAACAACCTTTAAAGTTTAAAATTTCTGAGTGATCTGCTTTACAACATGCAACTATTCTTTCTGTTACAGATGAATGACATTATAGTGACAGTTAGAGATTCAAATCTGAAGCTGACACTTGCTTTTGGAATAGGTATGCACCATGCAGGTCTGCATGAGAGAGACAGGAAAACTGTGGAAGAATTATTTGTGAACTGCAAAATCCAGGTACATTTGCTCTTTGAGTCCTGCCATCATGAGTTTTACATGGAATTTTAAAAGTTGGCTTGTTTTTTTACATATACCTCATTAATCTTACTTTCTGTTTTAGGTTCTTATTGCCACAAGCACATTAGCTTGGGGTGTAAATTTTCCAGCTCATTTAGTAATTGTTAAAGGAACAGAATACTATGATGGAAAAACAAGGCGTTATGTGGATTATCCCATTACAGGTACTCACATAAATTATGGAAATGCTTATATGCTGAAATGTATGTCAAGCGTATGCAGATGATCTGAATTATTTAATAACTGATTACTGAAAATACTTAATTTGGGCAGAGACTAGGAGTGCCTAGGAAAGGGTTTCTTTGTTTAATGCAAACTGTAAGAAAACTCTTAAGATTTTATGTAATAATGAAAGTGTTTCTGTTTGCAAATCTTTTTTTGTGCTAAATTCCTTTAATCTGTATCATCCAAAATAGACATGAAACAATTAAAGGGACAATATAAAGTCATATTTATCTACCTAGTTAATTGTACAAAAGCAAATTTTCATGCATGCAAATTTTTTTAAACCTTTTTTAAATAGAAAGAGACCCATTTTTAACAGTAAACTAGCCATGGTTTGAAACACAGCAGTTGAATCACACATGTAGGAGAACATAAAATGTATACGTGGTCAATTGACAGTAAACTATAAACCTTAACTAGTCTAGTATCTTCAGTGATGTAATTGATACTTCAGAAATAAGCAGCTATATTAAATATTTTAACTTCTAGTTTGATACAGACTTTTATTGCTTTCTGGCTCCAGTGAACTCCACTTTTCATAAACTGTTCTGCAGTGTTTTCAACAGCCTTAAGTAAGGCAGTGAACTGTGGAAGAACTTCTTTCGGAGTTCAAACAGGAGAATATCTAGATAGTGCTAAGCTTGAGGAATGAGGACAAGCTAAATTTATTCCAGGTTTCCTGTTCTGTTTTCATTTTCTATTTTCACAAGACAAAGTTTATTATTAAATAGCCCTATACTACACAGGGATATGTACACCTAAGGACAATCTAAATGTGATTTGTAACATAGAGAGCTTGTATCTTTTTAACCACACACTGTCTTTTCACGTAAGAGAAGCTTACTAATGAAAGAAAGCTCAAAATGAAAATACTACAGGGGTTACTTCTCCAAGTAACCCATCATAGAGCTTAATTTAGTGGTTAGTTCTCTGCAAGAAGCTTGGGATCAATCTCCAAACCAACTCTCTTGTTCAAAGATTCTGGTATGACTTGGGAGCTTAGCCATGCACATTTGCATTTTGCGACAGACTTTGGGTGATGTAAACCTAGTACAAGCAGTCTCTGCAGGGAAGTGGTATCTCGCTCGTCCTGACTGTAAGAATAGTGACAACTGAGTTTATTATTGAATGGAGAAAAATGATGAGGAAAGAAATCGACTGAAGTTTTAAATTTTATGTTGAATCTGATGGACTGACAGAGATCAGAGAAAATACTATGCTCAAAAGAAATCAGCACTGAAGGCTTCCTCTGCTAGTTTAGACGTGTTTTACAAATACAAAGACTTTATGGAATGCTTATACTTTCACTCTGTTGTCTTTTTGAATTCAGGTGACGTGGACATTGGGGTTGTTCAATTTTTGAATTTTAAATGAGACTGGGGTGGGGGAGGGGATGGAATGGAGCACCAGCATCTGTGATGGAAGCATTTAAATTTTGTTGTCTGCACTGTAACAGAAAATGCAGATTCCTTACTTTATGAAAAAACATGTGGTGTGGTTTGCTTAGAGCATTTTTATTTTTAACTTTCTAAAGAATATTTATGCATCCGGAAGTTCTGTGGATAGGTAGCACAGTTTTGCAGCAGAAATAAAATGAAAATGTAATTAATTTCTTTCTGTAATACTTCCAAAATTTCAAAATACTGTGTTCAATGCCACCCTCAAGTTATTCATTCACTGTTCTGTCACGATATAACTTGGTTTCCCCCTGCTGAAGTTACCTTTCTGTGTCAAGGATGCATTTATCTTCAAGGAAGCAGCTGAGAGCAGAATGAATCATGGAGTGTTCAAGTAGTTTCAAAATAAGTAAAAGTATTTATTTGAGTGAAGTCGGAGAGTTTGAGGAGGGCCTTTTTTTCACTTACCAGACATTTAGTCAGCCAGTTGGATCATATTTAATGTTTCAGGAGTTTAGTCCAGTGATTAAAAGCAGCCAAGCAACATCTAGTCAGTAAAAAAATAATATTGGTTTTGGATAATTACATAGTGGATATTGGCAAAAATCATTTCCTGGCGCTTTTTGGTAAATCCCTTTCCAATATGGTATTATGCACAATTTAATTCACCACATTAGAATAGCAAGAAGTTGTTTCATCACCCTCCCGTGCACATACCTATTCAGAAACATCATTATCAAACTGGTTTCAGTTTACATTTTCATGTCACTCCTCAATTAACAAAAAGAATAAACTGATAAAAAACGTTGTCTGGGCAGCTTGTGGGTACACAAGTGAAAATGTGTTACTAAACACTGTTTATTGTCATTGGGCTGTTTCTCCTATCATGGTCCCATTCTACATGCTCTGAATTTTCCTTCCTCAACTGAGCCAAAAGCCCATTGATTCTGAAGCCAAACAAATCTTTTCATAATGCCAGGGTACTGCAGGCCATATGTTGTGCAGGTATGCTAGAGCTCATAAACAGTACACAAAACAAAATCTTTTAAAATAAAGAGGTAAAATTTACTTATGAATTGCTTTCTATTGTTTCTTCAAAGTTAAACAGCATTTGGAGGCATCTTTTAAGGAATCAAGGCTCTGTTGAACAAGACACAAAACAACTTATGCAGATGCCCTTCTCAGGTCATGGGAAAACACAAACAAATAGATGATATGCACATTAGTATTTTCAGCGTTTATACAATTCTTTAGCTAGTATTTGCAAGTGATGTGTAGGCAGAGTAGTAGAGGTAAGCTTTAACTGTACCTGCTTTTATATTTGTATATCCTGATCTGATGTGGAGACAACATGGGATACAAAACCACCTCTACTCCAGTGCTAATAACTGATATAACTTGTCCATAAGTTTGAGTGGTAAAGATCATAGCTCTCAATAATTAGAATTTGCTTTTGCCATTTTGTCTCTAAAATATTCAAGACCTAGGAAATCCTGTATAGCAGAAAAGCTTATACAAGGAACTTGAACTATTGTGAAGTCAAATACTTGAAAATTAGGAAACTATAGACAGTTGCCATTGTAGGCTTCAGGACTTGTCTTATTCATTATGTTTAACTGCATATGATAAAATGAGGAATGGATGTGGGATGGAAGGAGAGTAGAGGAAATTTATGTTAGATGTAAGGGTGGATTCTGTTGCCATGGGTGGTCTTCAAGTATGCAGGAAGATAGTCTCTGCCAGAAAAAAGTTCATTGTAAATTCAAGATTTAAAAAAAAAAAAATTAGATGTGTTAAAACCAATAGGGCATACAAGGCCAAAGAAATAAAAAAAAATCCTGTACTGCACACTGTACAGATGTAAATATATCTACTTGCACATTCAAATAAATATGTTCAGTTTATACACTATTGTCTCTTTGGCAGATGTACTTCAGATGATGGGACGTGCTGGCAGGCCACAGTTTGATGACCAAGGAAAAGCTGTAATTCTAGTCCATGATATTAAGAAAGACTTCTACAAAAAATTCCTTTATGAACCTTTCCCAGTGGAATCAAGGTAAAGATAAGGCAATCAGAAAAGCTGATCAAACTGTAAACAATGCTATAAATGAAGAATAAAAAAAAGTGAAACAAGATTCCTGTACTGAATATCTTTCTAAATATTGGGGTCCTAGAGGAAAATAATCTTCAAAAAAATATTATCCATTCCTTTCTTCCACGAGTTTTGAAGCACTGTTGAGCTGTTTATTCCATTCCCCAATAATATTACAACATTCCAAACCAGAGAGGCATTTGTCTCAGACATTGGAATAAGAGCACAAACTGTTCTTCAAGGCCAACATGTAGGACAGCTATACATGATTCTCAGAACACTCTCTGAAATTCTGTGGCAAATTCTTAATAGGAAAAAAAATAGGTGAGTTTCTAGAATTTTTTCCTAGAGTGCTTGTACCATTATGGATACCATATTCTTCAAATTCTGCATGGTGTAAGTTATTACTAACATACTTTCAACACATCTTTCTATTCAAAATTTCAGTATTTGTCTCAGAAAATTAGAAACACCACCTTTTTGCAGCCTCTCTGAATTTAGCTTATACAAAGCCTGCTGTCCAGCATAATGTAACTTGTGCCTTGGTTGTGATATAATATTGATATAGTTATTTATATAGTTGTTGAACAACAAGCAGAAGTAGTTATATCGGTCTCCTTTAGATGCATGTTTCATGGAGGAACTCTCAGACAACTAATATAGTGTTATGGTGTTATATATATATATATCTAATATATAATGTCATATATATATATGTCATTAGTAAGTAGTGTTTCTAAATAAAGAAAGTGTAACAAAACAATCACTCTTAGTTCCTGTTTGGAACACTGTAAGTATTCTGTGTTTCTAATAGCTCACTTTGTGTATACATATTTACTTTGTAGTTTGATATATTCTATCTTTTCCTATAAACAAAGAATATTTGATAGATTTTCAGATGAAGATTCATATGTTAATAGCAACCTCATTAAGTCCTATGTAGGTTGTGAACCAATTAACTTAGAGTTTTCTTGGTCTCTTTTATGATCAAGTGTTTGAAGGAAGAGGATTCACAGCTTTAAAGAGACACTGTTTGAGGGTTTTGGGGATGGTTTTTAGTTTTAGAATGATCTACCATCTGCTCTACCGAAGAGCAGTTTTATCAGCTTTGTGTGCAGTATTTCCAATTTGTAAAATTAAACTTCATCTTTTTTTAATTAGTTTTTTCTAAAAGCCATTCTCTATGTATTAGTTGTAAGTCTCAAGTACACAACTTGTAACAAGCCTTGTGCTCTCACTGAACATAGCTCTGAAATACAGCACAACAGAAGCAAAAGAGAAAACACATTTTATTAATAAATAGCTATTGAATCATCTGTCCAGTTTCTGTTGGACAATCTGGGTAGAACATCTGCAGTTCTCACCTTCAGAAGTGTGTGATCAGTGATACAGAGCAGTAAAACAGCTACTCATACCAGATTGTTCTTTACTTTTATCGAGATTGTTCTTTACTTCTATCAATAGGGAAGGAACAATAGAAAAAGAATGATTTTAAAAAATGTGATACAAGAAAAATTAGAATAATCCATAAGGATATTTGCCATTCCTTGACTGAACTGTAGCCAGGCATGATCTCATTAGATACCCTGATGGAGGCCTTTGTCCCATTTTAATTGCACTAAACAGTACTTTACAGGAACCATTTTAAATTGCTTTTGTTCTTATGTGTTTCTGATTTTAGATCTTTCTGGGTAAAAGTGGCTGGGTTTTGTTTGTTTATTTTTTACATTGAATGAAGATGAGGCAAAATCTGGGGGAAGCAGTTTTTAATAGTATTTTTACTAGCCCTCAAGTATTTGTCAAGTATTAGCTAAGCTATTGCCACTGTTTAATTTCCTGTTTGTCTTTCCATATGATTCTCTATTGGATTAAACCAGCATGATCATATGGTCAACATACAGTATTCAGAAGTTATCACTGAGTAGCTCCATCTGAATGCATTCCATGAATTACTTAAACTTGTGCGTTCTTGGTCCAATCAAAAAATAATTTGAGCTTCATTCCACTACCATGTAAAGAAGATGACCGACCTTGCAATTACATTCCCCCTTACTCCCCTCTCTTCTTTTACCAGAAGATAAATATATAATATTTTCAGATTAAAAGTAATAAACCTTTTAATGCACGACTCTACAAAATATATTACCTGTCTTTGTGATTGTAAAGTCAGCTAAATCCTCTTGTTTCCTGTTCTTCAGCTTGTTAGAAGTGCTGGCTGACCACTTGAATGCCGAAATTGCTGCTGGCACTATTACTTCTAAGCAGGATGCAATGGATTATATCACCTGGACTTACTTCTTCCGTCGACTCATAATGAACCCAACGTGAGTATAAAATACAAATGTAATTTAATGTAAAAGTAGCTTGAGAGTAGAATTGATCCAAAGGTGATCCCACTGCTGCTGGAGCCTAAAATACTTAACAGTCTCCAGTGTGGGAGTGTTACTGGCCCACACATGGAATAAAACTTGTGAGCACATGTTTTTTAATAATTTTTCTCTAAATATAAATACATTTCTTGGCAGATAACTTTACAATTCAGTGGCAACTATAAAATAGCCTTACTGAGAGAGCTATATCAGCATCCCTAAAATAATACTCCGGATTATGACATTCCTTTAGGTATTGTATTTATCATGTGTTACTTTTTCTTTAGCTACCACATTGATATGTTCTGCCCAGTTTTCTATAGAAAATCTATTAAAACCTGGATTTTCCTAATAAATGAGAGAATAGCTATCAGCTGTTTCCCTGTGATAAAGTTTACTTTCATTAGGGTATCCTGGTGAAACCATGTGTGCAATATTTTCAGTGATTGTTATCATCCTGCCTAGCTCCAGCTGGTATGCAGATCATTCTGAGCTGTTCCAGCAATGTAGCCTGCCTTTGCCACAACTTTGTTTGGCGTAATTGATATGTTAGCTATAATGTGATCATTCACCCATCAAAATAATGTGGCTAATAAAGAAGTAGGCATTTATAGCACTAAATATTTCTTGATGCACTCTAGAGTGTTGTATTTCTGGAATCACGTTAATGTCCATAACATTTGGCTGGATTTTCAGCTGTGTTCTTTATGGGCAGTCGCTGATGGGAGCCTGCAGGTGATAAAATAATTTCCTTTAATTCTTTTTTGGTTCCCATTAGTTTTGAATTCTGCAACTAGTCTTATGCTGAGAATCTCCCACAAAACATAATTCGCATGCGATCATCTTGGGAAATAAAAAAATGCCGAGTTAGAACTATAAACTAAAGAAAACATATTCAGTTCCCTCGTTTCATAACTAACAAAATGAATACATTTATGTGAAAGGTATTTCTGCCCTGAGAGTGACAAACAGCTGAATTCTGGTTTTGTGTAGGCTAGATGTGGGTAAAGCTGTGTTTATTTGTATGACTTTGGAATTTACATATGATCCATACTACAACTAATGTTAGAAACTCTGCCTCTGCAGAATAAGTAATGCTATTTTAAAATGGCTTGCTCTTGAATTACTGTGCTAAAGTGATTTTGTAGATTTGCCTTTGGCAAGCTTTGATCATGTGGTATCTGTGGTGGGTAGATATTTTTTTAAGATACAACATACAGCCCAAAGGTAAGTGTAGAATGTAGAAATGTAATAGTTTGATTTAATAGATAAGCCCTTCCCAGGATAAAAGAAGGGTTCCCACTGGAGTTTGAGGTTGGCATGTTGACGGATGGTCCGTCCTTCTCAGCATTTTTTTTTAATGTGCGGTGTCATGGAAAGCTAAATCTGAAGTTATCACAATATCAACTTTTAAGCAAAAGTTCTGCTATTCTGAGAGGGTTGTGGCAAGCAAGTTAGAGAAAAAAGAATAAAGCCCACTCTGTTTCATAGTGAGATGCAGAGCCTATGTAGTGAGAAACAAGATGAACAGATCTTGACTAGTCGTGTCCATAATGGCAGGGTAGGAATGCATATTGAAGTTTCTAATGAATTTGGAGTCTTTCACTGGAATGCCACATGTACGGGTTAGGATAGTTCACAAGTTGTGCTGCCTTACCCCATCTCATCCACACAGAGGTACTCAGCATTCCATCTGCACTCAGTCATGCAGGGAGAAAAATGAAGGTTATTGTTGACTGTGTCAAAAAGGTCACTTTGAGATGCCAAGTACAAATACAAGGATGTGCATGCTTTCTATTCTTTGACATGATAAAAAATTCTATTAAGTTTCATGCAAAGTTACTAACTAAACTGTTATTAAACTAGACAGTTAGTAGACTTCCTGGACCTGTGGTATTTTCAGACCTCCTATAAGCCAAGCAGTTCCAGCATGGTTAGTGTTTGAAAGAGAGGGAGGCATCAAAGGAAAACTGAAAAGTTTTATGAAAAAAAAGTCAGTGTTATCTGAAATAATTTTTAATAAATTACACCATGGTAATGTAGTTGCCTATGCCATAGATAAGCATATGAAATGATTGATATTGCCAAACAAGAACTATTTGTGGCCCTTAATAATCCAAAGGTTTTAGGGTTTATTTTTTTCAAAAGAGTAGGAACAGGATGGCTGAATTTTGGTTTAGGTAGTTACACAATGTCAATTCAGTCACTTGATACAGTGTTCTTTATCATGTCCTGCCCTGAAGCAATTTTGTTGACTTTCTCTCCACTGTGAAACAACTATTTTCCAGCCAGCAGGTGATTGTACCGTAGTGGCAAATAAGTAATTCCCATATGCATGCTTGCTAAATTGCCTTGGGATTCATTGTCATAAAAGTCATTACATGTGATGTTGTAAATCCCCAAAATAATGGACTTAGATAATATGCAGAAGATTTATATTCTCGTTTATTGCCAGTTTTACCTACTTATATATTAAAGCTGCATAAACAAATCTAGGATCATTCTATTCCAATCCAGTATCATAAAATGCTTTCCTGAATAGATAAAATCTGTACAACTTAAGTGATGTTAATCTACCTTTGTTGTGAGATAGAGATCACAGTATCCTTTTGCTCCAAGCGTCCAGGTTTCTTCTATATGTGCAGTCATTACAGAAGTTTTTCTGGCACACATGACATAATTTGTTAGACTTGTAATAATGGCATTTTTAATGGCATTGTTGAAAAATCATTTTATGTTGAAATACTTCTTTTCATCAAATCATTTTAATTTTCTTGTTCGATGAACCCCTGTGTCTTGAAACCTGTGAAATGGTTTTTAACTGCCCAGTTAAGAGGAGTAATTGACCTGTTGATTTGAAGGAGTGGAGTAGCTGAGCTCTGGTTTTGTTCAGAGGCATACTGACTGGTCATGTGCATGTTATTCCATAGATGATGTGCAAATGAGAGGGGTGGTCTCCACATCAGACTATTTAACAAAGTAGATCAGTCTCAATATACAGAGTTTCTTCCCTGTTTTTTCCTTCCCTCAAAGAAGTTATTCCTATATGTAGGAGGTTTTGAATTTGCACGTTAGGTTATTTTCTGTGCTACTTCAGGCAAGCACTACAATGTGTTCTGCTTTCCGCATACAACTTTAGTGGATATGTTCTTTATTTAGTCAAGATCATACAAGACAGATCAGTGAAGGGCCTTGTTCTTTGAAAGGGGCTATTTTGAGAGGCTTGTCTATCTCCTTTTCTTGGCTGAAACTCCTTGACTGTTTCATTCTTTTACCCTTATAAAAGATTATAATCTGCAACTTTCTACAGAACAGAAATGGCTATGGGAAACGTTTTCTGTAAATCAGGTTATGATATTTTCCAGATACATGTGTGGTAAGAGAGAAATAGAAATTTGCAACATATGTAAAGTTAAGCAGAATCAGCTTTCATTTGGAAACTTAATTTTTAGATATTCTGAGAGCACATATCACATCACTGTTAAAATGCATGTAGGTTTTTTATGTATTTATAAATATATACGAGACTGTGTATGTACACGCTTATAAAATTAGTTTCCTGTGTAAATTCCTTGAGAAGATATGAAGAAATTAGTTTTTTAATTCATTCTGAGAATTATTGGGGGTGGGGTGTGTCATTTTGTCAGTTTTACAAAGTTTTCTGGAGTGAAAGACTAATGTAGCATAAATTATAATCAAATTATGTCAGATTGATACTCTTATCATCATACACTTATTTTTTACTTTAAATTTCATTTTCTAAGTATGATTAGCTGACCATGTCTAATAACATGTGAATAAAATGGCTGAATAAAAATTATTGTTATAAACTGTTCCAATATAGTTTGTGGTATTAAGGTGACAGCTAGTATCAGCTAGTCAGGATAGTATAGTATGTATTGCAGTGAAAAAATCACAGTTATTCAGAATTTCAGGGCCAGTTTGGACTTATATCAGAAGGGGAGATTACTAAATGAAGTTAAAATTAACTGAAATTAAGAGATAAAACTGAAAAGCTTGTCAGGAGCTCTAAGGACAGAAGCTAAGAAGGTACCCATATATTGCACTGCAGTAATTGCCAATATCTATATTTTGTGTTGGTAAACAGATATTTCTCAGGGTGGAATCTTTCTTTTATAGTCACATTTAGGTCTATGTGCATCTATATATATACACTTCATTAATAACAGCTCTAGGCATCATTACGAATTCTGTAACAAGAGTTCATTCTTTTAAATTATTAGGGTCACAGTGATGTGAAAAGTACAGGAATGTAGTTCATGGTATGATTCACACAAATTAAGTTTTTCTGATTCTCTCAGATGGGGGAGCCCAGGCTGCCAAGTATTTGAGGCACCTCCTGGTCCCCAATCTGCTGCAGTCTCAGGTGGGAATGCAGAGCATTCTCCCTTGACCCCTCCTCACCTTGCGCCTCCCCATTCAGAAAGCAAATTCACATAATTGTCTTCCTACTCTTGGAGATGATTTACCTGTACAAATTTTCTGTTGGAATATGTTGTAGAAAAAATAAATGCCCAATCAATATGTAGGCAAATTTGCTTGTGCGTATTACCTCTGGTTTCTCATCTGATGAATGCGTCTTAGGAGATAAACTTATTCAAAAATTTTAATTAGAAGCACTGCTATGGACACAAATACCTTGCTGATGTCAGAGAAACAGGACTCTTTTTTGATCTGAAATAGCAATAAAAAATTGTTTTTAGTACAATATACTGAAAACTAATTAAAGATAGCAATGTATCTATTTCTCATGCCTAGCATAAACAAATATATGAACGCAAGGAAAACGACACAAGTGAAATACAGGTAGAGATTACTGTCTGCAGAATTTGCTGTAATGCATTTTAGCAAACCAGTCACAGGCTCCAGAGTTAGTCAGTGATGTCTTAAATCCAGAACTGAGTTGGTGCACTGGTTCATAGCTCTCTGGCTATGTGGGTACATCAATTTTGCCATCTATTCAGTACCATTTCCATGGTGCCATCTGAAGATGGCAGCTGCTGAAGGCCACAAGCTGACGAAGGAAGTAAACACAATTGATGACTACAGTAAAGTGATTTACAAAAATACCGTCTGTGCTTCCCCAATACTTGTTCATAACAAATTTCGGCTTTCAGGACTGTAAAACCTCAGAGAGCACACTTTCTTGCGGTCAAATGAATGCTGTAGACTGATCTTTTTTGTGGATTTGTTTCCAAAGGCCTTCCAGCCAACAAGTTTTTTCTTCTAATATTTTTGGCTGACTCTACAACCGATTTTCATTATGTGTGTCACTATTACTACCGTATAATCTGAACATAAAGACATGGTGCAGTAACAAATGACTTCACAGCATTGACAGTTATAGCAGGACCATTTCAAGGCTGATGAAAAATTTCCCATAGAGATCTCAGGTCAGGTTTACATAAGCTAAACAGGAAATGATTGCCACCATTCACATTAAATCCTAAACGTTTTGTGTAACTTCATCTACATTTTATGTTCCTGCACGTGTCTCTCTTTCCCAGCTGATGAAATTCCACACTTCCTTAGATTAGAGAAATAAGTTCATGTTTTCACGGTTTGTTGTTCTTGCTAAGCTCTACAAGGTTTGGGGTTCTAAATATTATTTAAAAGACAGTAAAAGTTCCTTCGGTTTCTGATTATTTAAATTTTACATACTTTGTAAATTTTTATGATACCTAGGGGTTTGTTATTGCTTTTTCCCAATGGGCTACTAATGGAAGTTAGCCTGTCTAGCCCATGTGCTAGATGCTGTTAGGATAAAACTGCCTTTGACTTTCACACCTCTCAGGGGACGAGTAATTGTTGTGTTCAAACAGCCTGTAATTGTGATCCCGCTGGCTTTCTCAGTACGCTTCTGGCTATTAGAATCATTAAACAACTCAGCACCTGTTAACAGCATTGTAAATATTCAACCCTGCTTGTGTGCAGGTTGAGTCCAATATAGGAGAAGGCTTACAGAGCCCAGCCTCATAAATTAGAGCTTCTGACAAGTCAATTATTGTGAAACTGGGCTTCACTGTGAAATAAATGAAATGGTGTGCTGATAAAAAGGTAGGCTGTCTGTTTATAGCAAAGGGGAAATAATGACTCAATGATTCAATGCAGTGAGCATGAAACTGCATTGTTTTTATTCTTTATCTGTAATTAAATAGTTAGGTAATATAGCTTCATGGAGGAACTCACATACAATGCAGTTTTTATACTTGGAGCATACCAACGTGCAAAATTCAACTTGCATTTATGCCTGCGCGTTCAAAATACTGTCTAATGTCATGATACCTCTGTTTTCACTAACGATTTTAACATAGTATTTCTAGATGAATGGCTTTGCTTTTTATTAGGGGAAGATGTGCTGAGTGACCATGAAGCTCCTGTGGCTGTGCTCAAAATTATCTTTACCCCTTTACAGGTAGTAGTTAAAACACACTGGTACCACTTCACTCAAGATTACAAATCATTTAAGATTTTTCTTTACATTGTTTCGTTTGCACTAGCCAGCTAGATATTTACTCCTCTGGCTGAAAAGAAAAGGGGAGGAAAAGAAAAAAAAAGGCAAATCTAAAATTCACATAATTTTCAAAAGGGATTATAATGCTTTTTATGAGAAAATTAGGCAGAACACAAGTTAAAATTGGTTTGAATTAGTGTCTTAAGTTACAGCCTCAAGAAAGAATTTCAGACTATTGCCCATCTCTTATCCTTTGTTTTATCAGTATTCATCATCAGTGTTATGGAACTGCAAATAACAGTGCTGAAATGATATGGCAAAAATCTGAATACCGTGACCACAAAATGACTTAATTATACTCATTTCAGTAGTGCTATATTCAATTTAGAGAAAAATACTAATGAATCATTAGTGGGTTAGATGTATAAAATAGAAAATCTTTTCACATCCTTAAACAACTTATATAGTTAATTTGCTCAATTATTTTCAGAAGGTAAACAAAGTGTTACAGAGTAATTTCTGCTAATAAGTAGAATCTAAATGTCTTCACTGATGTCAGGCAGAAAAAAGGTCCAGGTAGAAATATTGACCATTTTTTATCATTACTGCATTGCTTCAATAAATTTAAACGGCAGCTCATGAAAATTAAGTTGCATTGAGAACAGTGTTAAAGTACTTTTGCTATAATAGCTGTGTTTTAAATATTTGAGATCATCTTGAGATGAACCCCTATAAAATCTCACAGAGTTGAGTACTCCTGCCATTTGGTCTAATGTAGCTGACTGTTTCCTGCTATCAGACAGACTTTTTAGATCTTTTTCTTTTGGTAGTAGTGTTTTACTCCAGCTTTTCCCAATTATAAATGAACATTCAAAGCATCAGAAAATTAATCCTATATCATGGCGGTAATAACAAGGGAAAAAATCTGGAAATTACTGTACTGCTATTTAGCATGCAGGCTTTTCTCAGTTACCCTGTTGCAATTCAAAAAGCTAAATGTTAAAAACTGTTTAAGAAAATAATAATGCAAATCAGATTTTGTTAATAAAGTGGGCATGGAAGGATGCTTGTAGTATATAAATACACTGTTTCATGTGTTGAAATTTGCTAACAGCAGCATTTCAGTAAACAAAATAAAGATTAAACCATAGAATGAGCTTCATCTACCCAAATACAGCATCAACAACTGAACTGATTATCTCAGGTTCTTTTTTTTTCACTCAATGGCTATGTTTCATCTCATCCCAAAGCAGATGTATAAAATACTTCAGACGAATAGCGTTCTGCAAGCACACGTTTCTCTCCATTGACAGTAAAGAGAATTAAAAAGTCTTGAGTGTAGCTGTAGCTAGGTGAAATCAGCTAAAATGAATCTCCGTGCAGTTGTGCAGCCTGTTGTTCACCTGCACAAAATAACACTGAAAGAACCAAGGACTTACTCTCCACTGCAGTATGTGGTATTGTTTCCAGTGGGGACGCTGAGTGCATCATAACAGTAGGAAATTTTAGTAAAGCAGCTAGTAGGAACAAAGGAGCATCTTTCATCATTGCAGCAATCTCAGTAGTCTGTGCAAGAGCAGTTTACAGATTTAAATGAGCAGCGATAACCTTTTTTTACAATGCTTTTCAAGATTTCAATAAATAATCAAATTTTCTGTTTCTTTGAATTCCACTTTGAAATTGCATGATTAAATTGCACTGGTTAAATTCAGAATTTTTAAACTTTCTGAGCATGCTCAGCTTTTCTTTAATGCTCATTGAATTCAAATGTTACTTTCTGAATTGCTGCCTTTGTTGAATCTAGGACACAAGTTCTTATACATTTTTATCTGGAGTTTTCTAGGTAAAAGCTCTCCCTGAAATTATGTTAGTTTGTGTGTGTAATAATCTTATAATGCAGCTGTAGTTTTATATTTATATGATCAGGAAAAGAGGCAATCAGGAAAATTTTCCCACTAACAAAATATAGCCAGTCCAATTCTGTTTGTATCACCCTTTCTATTAATAGATAAATTACCATCTTTCCATATATACATGCTTGTATTATATTGGTTACTCCCACAAACCATTTAAGAATCACGAATATCTTCTTAGGCTATATAAGGGAAAAGTTCTGTGTTTAATTGTTTAATGTGGATATTGGCTGTTCCAAGTGTGTGTGTGTGTTATAGCAGCCTTGTAAGTTTTCCTACAAGACATTATTGTTAAAAATCTTTGGAGTGTAAAAAGTATTCATATAATGCATCTGTTTTCAATTTATCTAGTTACTATAACTTGGATGATGTGAGCCATGACACTATGAATAAGTACCTCTCGAGCCTTGTTGAGAAATCCCTCTTGGATTTGGAATGCTCCTACTGCATTGAAGTTGGGGAGGTAAGACTAATCTGTGCCTTATGAGAGTCAGTAAGATAAATACTCCTAAGAGTTGGGAACAGCAAGGTGTATGCTCCTGGTCTGAGATGTTAGAGTTTGTCTGTAGAGCTGTTTGTCAGATTTACACTGAAAACTGAGCTTGATTGGATTTGCAGATAAATTATGTTGCTAACTAATTTTTGCCTTTCTCTCTTATAAAATAGTCTTAAAATATTTTACAGTTTTGTACTAACCATTTGTTTTGAGCCCCCTAGGCACCACGTATATCTGATTCCTTTTCTAACAGGACAATCGCAGCGTTGAACCTTTGACGTACGGCCGCATTGCTTCCTATTACTATTTGAAGCATCCAACTATTGGGATGTTCAAAGATCAGCTGAAACCTGAAAGCAACATTGAAGAATTGCTGTTAATTCTCACAGTAAGTGCTGATATTTTCTTAACTTAAATGTGACTCATGACTTTTAAAGACACTCACAAGTGTATGAAAAAACACCCTGAAATTCATAGAATCAACATGGTTGGAAAGGACCTCCAGGATCATCAAGTCAAATCTACCTCCCAACACTTCCCTAACCCCTAGACCATAGCCTCAAGTGCCACATCCACTCGTTTTTTGAACACCTCCAGGGATGATGACTCCACTACCTCCCTGGCAGTCCATTTCAGAGCCTAACACTTTCTCAGTGAAGAAATTCTTCCTAATATCTAATTGAAATCTTCCCTGGCGCAACTTGAGGCCATTTCCCCTCATCCTATCATCAGTAACTTGGGAGAAGAGACCAACACCAGCCTCACTACAAGCTCCTTTCAGGTAGTTGTAGAGAGCAATAAGGTCTCCTCTCAGCCTTCTCTTCCCTAGGCTAAACAACCACAGTTCCCTCAGCCAGTCCCCATAAGGCATGTTTTCCAGCCCTCTCACCGGCCTTGTTGCCCTCCTCTGGACTTGCTGCAGCACCTCAATATCCTTGACATTGAGAAATTGAGAAAAACCTTTCTTCCCTGATCTGTAATTTCTTTTTTTTTTTGTGATTTTGAGTAATATACCTGAATAATTTTTGATATTTCAAGTGTTTCATCTAATCAATACATTAAATCTGTGTATACACCTGGTTCTCTTCTTATGTCCCTTTATCATGTTCAGGGTCTATATAAATTTGATATTTGTTTTTTTCTAAGTTAGGTGTGATACTAAAATGCCAGAATAATAACTGCATATCTACAACCTAAACCTATACCAGAGCAATCACTTTGCACAGGGACATCTGGAAGATTTAGCAGCTTTAAGAAGTAGGGGAGACATGGGGAAGACCTGTTTCCTAAAATGCCTTCTTTTCCTTTCTTTTCCTTCTCCCAGCGACCTCAACATCCCTCAGGTCGTAACCTGCCATAGCACCAGAGCATACAGTTAATCTAGTGACTATTTAGTAGACAAGTGCAATGCAAGGCAAAAGATTTTAGGGTACAAATCTGGGTACATTGTACAGTGCAGTGCAATACTATTACATTCTTATCATGAAATAATCAGGGTTTACTCCATTTTCCTTTTTAACTACTTAGGTAGTTATATCTACAAAATCTTATTTTTCAAAATAGTATAACTCCACTTCTGCACACATATTTGAAAACAAGAAATGCCTGACTATTATCCAGGAAAACTTATTTCTGCCCACTTATGATTATAGTCTCTATTACATTGTATACATTATACAAGTGGCCCAAATTCTTTAAAATTCTGATTTTCAAGTCCTAACTTCAGTATCTAGAGTCCCACCTTACAGTATTTATGTATGTTACTTTTCTATTCGTTATTGTTTTGACACACAGCCAAAGTTCCTCTGAGGAGAAATAGAAGAAGGAAAATAAAAATAGTGCTATTCAACAGTTTGCATCTCCATAAAACCTGATCAGCATTTTATGACACTAGGATAGCCACTTCTCTAGTACAGACTTTCTTTCTGATAAATTTAAATCGCCTGCTGCAAACATTCAGAGTGTTACAGCTCAGAAATAAAGGCCACAGTAATCTTTTATAATGGAAAGTGTTAGACAGCCTAAATAGGGGAATTGCTATCACTGACCCTGCAAAATCTGTTGTTCTGTTGTCAGAAAACATTGCAAATTATATGAAATGCAATTCAGTATGTTCAACTGAATTCAAAATGGTCATTGAGCACAATTCCTATATATGCTGTATGTAAAATAACTGAAATTTTAAAAAAGAAATACCCACTAGTGAACAGAAGTTAGATAATGTTGAGTATTCAAGGCAAGAGCTTTAATCCAGCTGTCATCTCTTTAAAATCTCTTTAGAGAAAATTTTCTCCACCTAGAAACTTCAGGGTTTGGATTTTTTTTCCAGAGAAATTTGGACAGGGAAAGTTTGAGAATAGCATTAGCAGAGATGGAGGACATTTCATGACACTGCCTAACCTAGTGAGGAGCATATGAAAGATGAATGGTGGAAGCAAAACTTAGTGCTGGCTGTCTTATGTCAGGGCTCCTCATCTATTTAAGCACTTTGTATCCATGAAACACAAAGGTAAATGGCAAATGTTTCTGCTGTAGCCAAAACCTATAACCCTACTGTTGGTAGAAATTGTAAAATTTAAAGTTCATTGATCTTGCTTTAATTCTTTTTTTTTTTTTTTCCTGGAAATATTTTGGAATTTGTCCATTTACAGTCTTAAGAGGAATGAGACTAAAAATAAAATTGGTTAGGTGTCAAAATGTGCCACATGTCCATTTGAAAGATGAAAAGGATGAATGTTAGATGCCATTATAGCTGACTATTTTTCTTACTTTTTATGCAGATGTTGATTTTCATAATTACTAGTGGAATTACTATTCTGTCTTGTTGAAGGTGTAAATTGAAAGAATTCTTTTCAATCTGATGTAGTGTTGAAAAGAATTGCCATTGCAACAGAGTTATTGCCAAGGATTTTTTTTCCCTAAACACTGTGAATTAATGAGTTTTATAATTATGGCAGTTGCTTCACACCTCTATTGTTAACCAATGACATTACATCTGCCTTGCTCCACTGGTCCCCTCCTCCTTCTTATTGAAGCATTTAGCAGTTTTGGCCATGGGGAATTACATGGCATGGGGTAAGTAGTCTAATTAGTTATAAGTGAAAATCCTGAGGGAAAAGTATATTTAAAAAGTAATTTGAAGAATCTCTTAATGATGCTGGAACTGAAAGCTCTAACTATGGTACAAAAAGACCTGTTATCATTGCAAAACATAATTATAATTGTGATTATTCTGCTGATCACTCAGTTTTAACATTTTGAATTTTGGACTGTGTTATTTAAGAATAAACATCCAAAACATTTTTCAAATGCAGTTGCAGGATTTTGTTAGATGTGACATGTGGGTCTTTTTTTTTGTTGGCATTGTTGATAATCTTGCAAATGTTTAGACATTGGTAAGTTGTCTGGTGTATATAAGGAAGGCAGAAGTGTACAATTTTAACAAACAAAAGACTGATGTTGTGGCTGTGAAATGGGATGTATACAAGTTTTTACCAAATGGCAAAAGGAGCAGAAGTCTGTTTAAAACAAAACCAGCAAAAAACTAAGATGGCATTCAAGAATTCAGAAATTTATGATTGTATGCAGGGTTTTAATTCTGAGTTTAAGGGATTTTGAGTTTCAAATTGATATTTTGCCATGCTGGTGGGAGTGTTCACAATTCAGGATCATTCACCAATGAGTTATTGATGAATCTCTGCAACTTTCCTGAAGAAGTACTTTTGAGTCATCCTGTTTCTAGTGGTGATCGGTCTCTCAAAAAAGTTGTTTGACAGCAAGATTTGTTTCCACTTAATAGTCAAGACCATTCTTAATCTTCTCCATGTCTGTTTTTTTCTCTGGTTTTATTGTATCTTTTCATTTGATCATCTACCAGTATTTTGCAAGATCAAATGATTTTTTTTCAGTACGGTTATGGGGTTGAAGTATCCATAACATGAACAGGAACATGGCACATGGGAGCAGCCCCACAGTCATGTTGAAAGTATACAGTAGTAAGTGATACAAGTAGGTGGGGTACAATCCCCTCATGCTTTCCTTTCTCCTTTCAGTAAATCTGTACTTAAGATGTTTAATATGTTTTGGTTTTGCAGTTAGCCAAGTTCCGATTCAGTTCCTTTTTTAACTGACTTGTGCTATTTGGCTTATAATTTTTCTGAGAGAAAATGTTTGTTGCTTTTCCATAAAGCTTTCTTTAAAACCTTCCTGACTGTGCTTCAGACAGCAGTAGTCCAAATGGGCTTAATCACTGTTGAGTTATGGTGCTTCTTGCATTAAGTATTATTGATGAGAAAGTGTTCATGAATTATTACTGACAGGCTGGATTTCCCTGAGGTACCTGAAGGCTATCCTTTTATTCTGAAAGTTAGGTCCAGATACTAGAACAGAGGTCTGGGTAAAAACCAGTGAGAGATACTTTGGAGTAATTTTTGTCATTTTCTGTACTAAATAAGCAGTCACCAAAAATCTGTTTTAAAATCAAACTTAGGTTTTTTATATCTTGAGGAAAGGAGATCTTTCATGATGACTGATCAGGACTGTGATGATCATGATCCACTAGCTTCATGAATTTTGGTGATTTATTACTACACTTATCTGATTATCTGGTTAATATTCTTATTTACAGAGCAAGTACTTTGTCATATGTGTTCACACTGGACAGTCAAGAGAAAAGCCATCTTTCAGCTCTTGTTTTATCTGCCTGTTGTCCCTTATTTCTGTTTCTGAATTCTACCTGCAAGAGATAAGTGGTTGGTTTTCTCATGCCTACTGCTGTCTTTCATGTAAACTGGTTATAAGGGATGGGTTTCTTTCTTAACTGGGGAGTTTTGGGACAGAACAGCATGGTTTTTGTGTTATACTGGGACATTTGTATCCGTCTTTCTGTGATGTAAACATGGACTTCTGAGTTTGGTATCCACATATCTCTTCCCTGTATTCCTGTCTGATAATTGGTATGGGTTTGTTACACTGGCTAGTATTAGACTAAATATTTTGGAACTCAGGAGAAAATCAGGCATTACTGAAATAGCAGATCTTGAAGGTGGAAGAAGGAGCTTCATGAAACAGGTGCGTTCCATCCCAGGTACACAGATAACAAAAGACTAAAGTTATTAAAGCCTTATCTGCCTTTCATTGTCTGTTAGGTATTTATACTATGAGATTCTAGGTACCTCAGTTAACCTATAGCTTTATTTTCTGTTCATCATCATTGGTACATCCTATTCTAATCAGGAAAATATGTGAGTCTTTGCAAATTTCTACACTCTCAATCTAAAATAGTTTTATTTCCATAGCAGGATTATATTTTAAAGCTGTTGGTTCAGTCTCCCATGAAGGGGTCACAAATGTTTTTGACTTGGTGATAAGCCATCTTTTCTATTGGTCTCCAGTTAGTTGCCAACAAAGGAGAAATTAATGTTACAAAAGTATTGTCCAATAACAAGATAATATGAGCTATTTTGTGTAA
The DNA here is from genome assembly GCF_000691845.1 of Merops nubicus. Classification (NCBI taxonomy): domain Eukaryota; kingdom Metazoa; phylum Chordata; class Aves; order Coraciiformes; family Meropidae; genus Merops; species Merops nubicus. Next base: position 53,411 of record NW_008620739.1, on the reverse strand, counting down.
TATTTTCTCTGCAAGCCATAGCAGAAACATTGTTTTGGTTTTGTAACACAAAACTGGTTTTCTGTTCTATGAGCCCTTTCAGAAAAAAAAAAAAAAAGTCATGTCTCTTTTCTGAAGTCATTTTCTAGTCTAAATTTACACTTACATTTAATTTAGAAAACAATAAAGGTGCTACTATGATTTCCTTCAAGGTATAAAAGTACAGCAAGACTTTATTCATTAAGTTATTCTTTTTAAAGATGGCATTTCAATGTCAATAACAGAAATACTTCATTATGTCAAATGAAAAGCAATTATCTTACCTGCTAACCTTTATATTTTTATACAGCTTATATTCTTAATATTTTAATACATTTGTGCTTCAGTTCCCACTTAGAATGTCTAGATAGTGTCACAGTGTGTTTAATAAACTAGTTTAAATTTCAAAATTGTATTTGGTTTCATGAAAATAAAACAAAATGCTACAGTGAATTTTAATAGCATCCAAATTTCATCATCTATATACAGTGTATTCAAAATATCTTCTACTTAGCAGAAAGTACTTGCACATGTGAATGCTCATTAAATATGTCTTGATTTTTATCTAGTCCCAGTAGGTGGAGCAGTTTTGAATGTTCCTGTAATACTTGACTATAGTAATTGTTTGGTAACATCTAGCACAATGATTTCATATTTTTCTTTTCCCAAATGATTGCTTGATTTTTAGTTTGAAGACATCATGTGGTGTCTGCCTTTCTAAAAAAACACAATCAGTTGAGAAATCAAGATAACTATGCCCATCACTACAGCCACCTGAACATTTAATTTCTATGGCATCACTAAGAAAGAATTACATTCAAATGCAGAAAATATAAAACCTTCCCATCTCCAGTACACACGACTTTCCAAACTCCAATTAACAGATCTCCTTTTTTTTTTCCTTCCAGTCTTCACTCAACTTCTGTCATTACCTGCCAGTTTAAAAAACTGAACTGATACAGGAAAATTAAAATAAAACCTATTTTAAAGTTGAAGTTAAAGGTTTCTGACATATATTTCCCATGAGGTAGGCCATAAGACAAGAACTGTTATCTTGGAAATAATACAGTATCTTTAATTTTTTTTTTTTAATTATTTTTTTTTCTGATTTGTTTTGATTGCAGTGTAGTGTCCAAGGGAAAAACCTGTGAATGTGTGTATAGCTGTGGTAGTGGAAGCCAATAGCCTCAGGCCATATCCCCATTTCAAACAGCTGCTTTTGTAACTGTTTCTGTCAAAAAAAAATGAGGAAATAAATTCCTTTAACGGAAGCTATAGATGCAGCTATAGAAGCAAAACATTCTTGTATATTAATGAAAACTTTTTTGATGAGCCAGCAAGCTGTGGCACTTGCATCTGCCAGGGTAGGTAGGAGGACTGTCCTGACCTTTTACTTACAAATGTGAGCGTTGGCTGCCATCTGGGGCAAATCAATTCTTGTCCTTGGTATATAAACTAAGAGCAAGTTCAGGGATAGGAAGTTTGGTTTAGCTGACTGCTTAAAGCGGCAAGCAATTCACACCATTTATCGATTTATTTATTTAAACACAAATATCTTTTACTTAGCAGTTAGACTTGTAGACATCATCATTATGTGAGATTTCAAACTATGCTTAGTGCGTGCAGCCAATACTTTGCAAAGTGTTCATATTGAAAATGAAACTGCATTTTTATTAAGGTAAATCTGAACATTTTGTAATCTGCAATGCTGCTTTGATAAATGGCTGTGAGTTCTTATGCCCCAAGTACTCCAGAAGTCAATCTTAGAAGTTCAGTGAGCCTTTACCAAGTCAGTACAAGTTCTACTTACTTTGTGCCTCTCAATTTATAGCTAAAGCACAATAGGCAAATTTAGGCCCTCTGCAGCCTGCAGTTCTTTTGTCTTCACTCGTTCCTATTTATTGCCTTTACTTTTGATTGGATTATTGTTCTCTGATTGGAACAGAAATTTCAGGATAAGGATTGGGTTGGCTGAAATAATTACATCATACAACATTGGTATCCAGCATAAATTGTTCCTTTAGCATACTAGTTTAAAAAAAAAAAATAAAAATAAAAAATAGACATAAGAGGATTACTGATCAGTCCTTAATGAAGTATCTGACACTTGTATTTTCCTATTTACATTTAGATTCTTTCTTTCTTTGTCTCATTCTTTTCTTTTTTTTTTTTCCCTGATGAAACCTGGCTAGATTCAGAAGGTTGAATTTTATTTTAAATGTTGATGTTAGGTATCATCATAGACAAACTTTTAAGAAATCAGTCTCTCACATTATTTGCCTATTATTACAAGGTGCTCTATTTCACAGTTACTTCGGTAGCTCAGGCTACCTATAATGTCAGAAGACGTTGCGGATGGGTTCTTCCTGCCAAAAGGACAAAACTTTTCTTAGCGCTTCAAAAAGCTACTACAAATATTTGTAAATAGGGTATGGCACAGTAAGCTTGCTTTTAGAGAACAAACAGTTGCAGATTTCCTTTGCTTCTGCAGCTTAATGAATATGGGCCAGGCATATGACAAAATATTGGAATTCTTGTATCTGAAAGCAGTCGTATTATGCACTTGTCTAAGTAATTTTATCTGGGATGATGCTCAAATACAGCTTTTCTTAATTTATAGTAGGTCATTGTCCTATTTCCCATGGCAGAGTCAAATCAGACCACCAGTTTGATTAGGTTGCCAACATGCCAGCTTCCCACTGTCTTTCCTTTCTGTCTTCCAGTGGAAAAGACTAGCCAGCTACAAGAAGTTATTCAAGCTAGTAGTTTTCAGAAAGACAAAATATCTCAAGTCTATTCCTCTTATCTTAGAGAGTGAGAAAACAGTTAAAATCAGCTTCACAATAGGTCTTTTAAATTCTTGTCCTGTCAAGGTGGAGGCATTCTACTATGTTCACTGACATTTATTTAGTATGTATACTTGCCAAATTATTTTTGGGTACAAATGATACATACGATATTAAGAAATTTTATCTTAAACATATTAAATCATTGAATGCAGAATATTCTGTAGGTTAATTAGATTAATTCCAATTGTTTTATCATTTACTTAAAGCAGCAAGCGAACGAGATGTAGACAATAGTTTATTTTTTCTTGTGTATATGATTTTCTTTATATTTACTATATGCAGTCATACAAGATTGTAATATTTAATACTTTTTTAGCTATAAGAATGCGTATGTGCTTTCTCTTGATTCACACAGAACAGATGGATGCTTGACTGCCTGCTAATCCACAGCTGGAATGGTTTCAGCGGTTTCCACGTTGCTGGGTTAGAGTGGCTTTTCTAGTGGACTGAGAGGGCAGCAAGAGAGGGATATCATTATTCATCAGTATCCCAGTGGGATCGCTGCCAGCAGAGATTAATTTTTTCTGTTATGCTTGTAAAACAAGCTCAGGTGGAGTCTCTAATCCTCAGGGCACGGGTGGCAGATCAAGGAAGATGCTACAAAGCTAGTTAATTTTCAGATTCTAGGGGAAACAGAAGCTCTGTTAGATTTATAAATACATGATTGCAAATTTAAGTAGCTCAAATCCAAATGGGATCTTCCTAGACATCTGGTACTGAAAATCTCTGTTCTCTTTGTCTTTTAAAAGAAGTTCTTAAAACTTTACACCAGAGGCAAAATATCTGCAGCTCTCTTAATCATCAGTTATCTTTCCATTTAATTTTTTTTAAGACATCTCTTACAGTGTACTTTAGATAAAAGCCTTTATTTACAGGTAGAAAAGAGATGGTATAAGTCTGTCTAGGAACACTGACTTTATAGTATTCTCACAAATTTTTGTGCAGTGAACATCACTAAGAGAAATTATCACTTGCCATCCAAAAAGGGTTAGATCTACCCTAGTAATGCCTGCTGTGTCCCATTCAAGTAATGGGATGTCCAGTTAAAGTCAAGTGGGGTACAAGGGCATTTTTGCCATGCATCAGACCTCTGTTCACTCGGGACAGAAGTGTTGATAGAACTTCCTCAAATCAAGCACACCAAAATATTAACCGATTGTCTATTTGTTTAATAGACTTCAAATATTTTTCCTTTTTTTGGCTTTTTTGTTTCCTCAGTGATTACCCATCTTCCTTACACTTGTAATTACCTGCGTCTTCCATCACTGTATTACCTTGTAGCTCTTGAGTACTTCAAAACATTGGGTCAATTTTTCAAGCAATGTTAATCCACATAGTTACACTGAAATGAGTGGAGATGTGCCAGTTTTTATCAGCAGGGAACTATCCTTATTGAAATTTACTTGTAGCAGCTGTCACTTTCTCTTAGAGTTGTGTTTTTTTATTATTATATTAAACTATTTTCGTTTAAAAGCGCTCAGACTGAGACCAGTAGCATTGGCTTGCTGAGAAGACATTGTGCGTGTAGGCACCTTCCAAGTTTCCCATATATTCCTGCCAGTTCATATTGTTCTATTATTCTGGGCTTGAGCCTCTCTTGAACAGAGGCTGCTAGTCATTTCACCACATGATGACAGGTATTCACGCCTGCGAAGTTTTTATTCCCTTTTGTGTCTGGTCACATAGTAGTCTAGATCCGGAATTTAATCCAGTACAAAAATGCAGCAGTGTGCATTTGTGGCTCCCCACTAGGGGAGCTGCCACAGGTCAGCAGATCTGAAATCCGGTTTTCAACACAGGGCTTGTACAGCTTGCCATTAGCATATACAGCATGGATGGGCCCCATCTCACAGAAGGAGTTGGTAGCGCTTCCTCCCGCCTCCGCGCAGAGCAGCATGAACTTAATGCAGAGATCTGTTAACTTCTTCCCTGGGTCTGGGCTCTGCACTGGAAGATCCCAATGGAGGAGCAAAGCCAAAGATGGAAAATGACTGATCGCTTTCCCAGGGAAAGCTGTTTGCAAAGATTTGCTATTGCAGTTTTTATTGCTATCATCTTAATCAGTAGTTGGGCCAGCTGATTCAGCCAAGCTCAGCTTCAAAACGTGGACAAACGTCCAAGTGGAACCAAAGTAGGTTTCTCATGACAATCACACTTTTGAATGTATACTTGGAGAGATTTCCCCAGCTTTGTGTTAGCACATTGCTGAGTTCATGCACTGAAAAGCTTTTCTGTGTTAGCACAATACAATTAGTTTCAGTACAGCCAAAACCAGTCTGTTTTAAATCTTTCCTAAAATATGACCTGAGATTAAAGGGGAAGAAAGTTGTGTGTTTCTGCCCCATCTAGGTATTACGGTTGAAAAAAGAAGGGTTGATGACAATACATTAAGAATGTGCAGGTTCAGAGCATTCTAATGAAAAGTATTAGGAAAAGTCAGGCATCTTGGAGAGATGAAAATCTCAAATATACCATTGCCAGTGGTAAAATGTAATAATTCTTTCACATCACTGTAATTCACTTTAAAAATGGAGTTTATACAATTCCATTTGTATTTATTTTCTATGGTCAAAGTAACTTATTCTAGGTGAATAATGTGTATGCCATACCGGTTTCAGATGTTTGCTCTTATTTTTGTCCTACTTTAGTCTTCTTTTGCATTTATTTTTACTTAAACTGTGCAAGTGTTACAGGTTTACTTAATAATCACTAATTTAACTTAAAAACCTGAGAGTGAACTAAAGCTAGCTCTATGAAAGTTGCACAGGCTTAATACTATGGAATTATCTACACATTTTGGGGAGAAATTAATGTATTGTAAGAATGTTTTTTATTAGGACTGGTCAAAAATGTAGCATTGAATTATGATTGTGATCATAAACTTTATGAAATACGGATTGTAGGAGTTAAGATTTAAAATTGTGAATTCCTTCCTTGTTTTAGTAAAGTATGCAATTTAGAAAGGAAATTATTCTGAAACAGAATGGCTCTATATTTTTTACTATTTGGTAAAATGATTACAATCATTGTGTTATTTATTACTGTATCATCCTGTACAGTGAAAACTAGCTTCTCTGACATGCTTAGGAAACTTTAGAAAAGGAAGAGAAATCGACTTTCAAGTTAGTATAGAAGTCCTGAGAACTCTTTTCCCATGTCATATTATGGTTATTTTACATAATCCTCCCTCTCGCATGTGCTAGCATGCTTGCAATTTTTTTAGCAACTCCACACTGAAGCAGAGGCCTGTAATTTAACTTTAGAAGTACTTCAGAAGTCCCCAGATCTGCCAGGTCACTCTCTGCTACTGGTAGCTAATATTGCTGACCTCCTATTGCTCTGTGCGCAGTGGCAAAGGTCTTTCAGACTCCTGACCTCTGGTCATCAGGAATGTCATCAGTAGTTTGTAGTTTGGATGTTTTAAGTAAGAGGTGAACTTGTGAAATCTAAACCCTCCAGGGTGTTTTTAAGTGATCACTCAACTGTTTCATTGCCCTAGCTTGTACTTTTTATGATGTCTCTAACTGTAAAATTTGTGGTGTCACAAATCGTATGCAGCTATTTAAAAGCAAAAATCAAACACTTGTCTGGTTAAAGTGAGAAGTCTGAGAATACAATTGTATATGATTTCTCTGGTCCCTAATGTGAGAACTTTTTAGGAATTATTAGTACTTTTAACTTGTATATTACTATAAACTGTTTCTGGGCTCCATTACTGACATGTGCCCATTTTAAATCCTGAAATATACATTATTTTTAAAAAAATAATACATTTACATAATTGCATATTGATGAGTGTCACAACTTTATCTCTTCAACTTTTCATGCTCAACTGGAAATTTCCAATGCCCACTGTGGTTAAGTCTTAAACTTAGAGACAGAGTCCAGGGTAGCCTAGACTCACTATTTTGCTCCTACCTAGTTAATTGGGTAAACTGTTATATGAATTCTATATTTCTTCTTTTTCTCTTTTTTTTGGTTTTTTTTTGTTTGGTTGGGTTTTTTTTACACATACCTTTTATCTGTAAAAATGCATTAGTTGCATAATTTAAAAGTTAGTATTTGTTTTAAAAAGATACTGAGCAGCCCTTGTCCCTTGGATGTTGCTGCCCATCCTATGCATACCTGTTTTCCTCCTGTCATGTTTCCAAAAGTAGAGAGTGGAGAGTATTCCAACAGAGTACTGGAGAAGTGGCAGGATCATCTTCCTGTTACCCAGGCTGGAGTGGAGAGTTAGGGCAGGCAGAGTCCCCAGTGGGCGGCACCAGTGTCAGAGAGGGAGCCCCATTTCCGCAGCCAGGGACAACTCCTCCGTGCCCCGTGGCTGGCACAGGGCCTGGCTTTAAGCCTTTCCACCCTGCTAGCCACAGACCCTTGGAAGGAATGGATTTCCCCATGGGAAAGGAACTGCCCTGCAGGGTTGGCTCTAATAAGCTGGATGCCATTTGATGGCACTGCCACATACAGACACAGCTGACATGTTACATGGTATATGAAGGCAAGGAGTTTCTTTAGAAATGGTGTCCATGGTGAATTACGGTATCATATAATAAATATATTCTAATCTTGCCTGACTATTCCTGCTTTCTTCTTTTGCTTCGTGTCAGCCATGCTTCAGGATCTCTGAAAAACTTTAGACTGCTCTGTTGCTTGGCAGAGCCTGCCAGGCTGCCCTAAAAATATGGAATGTTACTTCTGCAAAGCTTGTCTAGGAAGTGTATTTTTACACGTGCAAAACAGGGTGAGGAAGCTCCTCATGCACATGTCTGCTGTCAAAAAAGAAGGCTTCCAATCTAAATATCACCCTGTTTTATAACAGCTTCAAAAAGCTGGTGGAAATAATTTTTTTTTTTTTTTTTTGGTCTATATGAATCTTGAAAACATGCATGTTTGTTCGTCACACTCATAACTAGTAATATATCTTTATACCTGTCTTTAACTGGGATATTGTCCTAGACCTTTTATATCTCAGAGTAAAAAAAAACACTCAGACATTTTAAACTTTGGAAGTTTGAATTATGTCCCATAAAACTGAGACCAAAGCATACACATTTATAGGCTACCAATAAACTCTTTAAAATAGGAGTTTATAATGGAATCACTAACACAGATATAATTTTCAGAGCAATAATTCTGGCAAGGACTTCTCCAATTCCATTTTTCAATCTACTTTACTTTTTGATTTGCACTGAAAAACAGCTTTTGAGTATGTGATCGGTTTGGGCTTTTTTTCCTTTGTCCTTTTATGGCTTTTTTAAAGCACAACTTTTCTCACATTTATGTGTCTTCTGAATATAAGTATAAGCTTGATTGTGTTCCAGCTGCCTGCCAGAATGCATCTGTGTAAATTTTATGTCTTTCCTTGTAAATCAAATTCACACTTGAAAATGTGATGATACAATACAGTATAAATATGTTGATTAATTTAAATAATTTTCATAATATAGATACTTGTGTCATTACTCTGTCACATAATATGGTCTCATGCTCTTGGGAAGAGCATGGGCAGAAAAGATTAGCCTGGGGACTTTTAAGTAATTTTTTTTTTCCTTATAATACAGTTAACAGGGTCAAATGAGACTTCTGTCAGGACATGAAAGGAGATATATATATGTGTGTGTATATATGTAAAAACAGAAATCATTTCAAATGTTTTGAAGTACAGAAGTTCAAGTACCATCAAAGAAAAGTTAGGATTTGTGAATCGATTGTAAGATGTTATTACCCAGTTACCTAGCTACTCACAGAATGTTGGTGCTTGTTATTTCTCTGTTTTAACCATGCTGTTTTTCTTTATCCTGTGCTAAGGGTAACATAGGTATCACCCCAAAGAGGACAGTTACGAACTGCTTTGAAGACTTAAGTCATAGTGGACTGGAGACTTTAAAGTTCAGCTGCTTCCTATACACTGTAGTACTATGTGGAAGTGACAAGTCAGGGTGTTTAACTAAAATTCTCTGTAGCACTTTGTGCAATGGAACAAAAGATGAAAGCCAATTATGTAATAATATTATTGTTGAGCTTTTATTTGCCTGTACAGTAAAGATCAAAATACACTCTTTTCACAGAGAAAAGTGGATTGCATATTGGCATACCTGATAGCACTAAAGAAAACTAAAATTTACTACAATATATTATTAGTGTTAATTGCAGAACTGCTGTTAATAAAAGGAGGAGAGAAAAAAAAAAAAAACACACCACAAAAAAACCACATTTGTTCCTTGCAGCTAATTTTTTTTGCAGCATAAATGTATGATTTACATTTATGCTGCAAAAAATGTAGGTCCTTCAGCCTACCAGGAGTTTACACAGTGTAAACCAGGGTTCAGGTTAAGAGGATGCAATTATTATATTAGCTAAGAATGATCCTCGTCTTTTCTCCTTTTTTATTATTCTGGTAGTTACTTTTTAGTACTAGTGTATTGCAAGATTTTTAATACTTTTGCTTAACGACTGTTAATTTTGTCGTCGATTTTTTTTTTTTTTTAAATGCCTAGCCCTTGTTTCTTTTTACATCAGAAACTTGAAAGAGAGCAAAACATAATGCAAGTTATTAAAGTTGAAAATGTGGTGTGCTTGTGTTCACTGTACCTATATAAAGAAAAGGAACGTACAGGCAGGCCATCAATGCTAAAGTAGTTTCAGTAACGACATTGCTAAAGAGAAGACTACTGGTTCAGCTCTGGAATGTGAGAAACTATTTTTGGTTTGTTTTAGACACTCATTGTTACAAATTAATCAACTGCTCTTAAAAGTCTAGAACTCATTAACTTTATAAGTTTTACCATTCCCATGACTGAACTTAACTTAAAATATTCAAGTTTATTTTAGTTGCCCACCTTGATCCCATTTCTGTTTATGCTCCTCAAGTATCCTCTTCTTTCTTGTAGACAGATGGCAAGATGTAGGTACTTGAGATTTTAAAATATTTCAGAGGTTTACATGTGGTATAAGTTTATAGTTCAGCTCTCACTATAAATCAGTAATTTCAGCCAAACTTATGCATTTTGTGGGTAGAAATAAAATCTGTGGGTTTTTTTTAACCCTCTGGTCACTGCAGAGCATAGTACTCGCCATGTTGGATACCTTGTTTAAATTTTAGTTCAGTCTGACTCCTCAGATGCCTGACAGTACCATAAAGCTGCAAAAGATATATTTTTTTAATGGGATAAGTTGTTTACTTTTAGAACAATTCTATGTAAAGGGTGATGATAAGCTACATATCTGGAACATGTTGTTGCAGACAGAACTCTTAAGATGATTCTGTGGTTGGTGTTATGTAGAAAACAGAATTCAATTATCAAAATAGCCCTTTGGCCTTGTAAAATGTAACTATCAAGTTTATGCAGGTCTGTATGTGACATTTCTCACTGGCAAGCATATTATTCACACATGGGCTGCAATAGTTCTGATTTAACACAAGAAAAAGGGAGAGTGAAAACTGCTGCACAGCAGTGCTTTATGGTTTAATTATAAAGTTTGTATTAAGTTTCTTGACTTTAGAAAGAAGATTAATGATTGATATGTAATTTGATCTGTTTCCTCACCCATGGAAGAAAGAACAGTTTTCAGATACAATGCACTAAAATAATATATACGTCTAATATGTTATATATTATGTGGAATAGTTGAAGCTATAGCCTCTGCAGAACAGATTGAGATTCACAATGAAAAGGAAAACTAAAATGAAAAAATATTGAGTGAACAGCAGGACCCATTTGAGGTGATTACAAAGGAAGTTTCTTTATTCTGTCTTTTCTTGTGCAACCTGAAAACAGTAGCAGGGGGTTACAAGCAGAGTTCATCACAGAGTTGTCAATCACTGTCATTTAACATTTTGCAATGGAAGATGTCTTTATTCAAGGACAGCTGGGCAAATCAGAGAAACAGATTTGCAGTTAGTAGTCTGTCCAGCCTACACTAAGCAAACAAGGACAGGGCAGACATACTGGCCTCTCACATAAAAATATAATGGACTCTGCTGACCTCCGTGCCCTCCATTCAGCTTCATTCTCAGTTGTATAAAAGCTTCACTACCCATTCTCAATTTCCTTTAATTACCTACATGATGCAGATAAGAAAATGAACCTCACTTACTTACAGTCAATGATCACAAACAGGAAATTAAGTAGGCAAGTTGTTTAAAATAAGCGGACTGTTTTAGAGGTAAATAAAACATGTACTGGAGAAGAATTAGGGAAAACACATTTTCAGGAGTACGCAGTAGGTCTGGAGTGACTTGTCTGATCCTTTTTCTGTCTGCTATTTTAAACTGCAAAGCAAAACTAAGTAAAAAAATCTCCTTGGTAAATATTCTTTAAAATATCTTTGAAGGAGAAGCCAGTTAAATAAAAAGAGTGAAGCAAACGTGGAGACTTCTATAGGGCTTAAAAAGACTGTGACCTTAGGTTCAGAGAATAAATGACCACAGTTTTCACAAGAGATCTAGGAAAGACATCCAGGATTAAGCAGCAGTTGTCTTTATCCAGTCTTCACTTTAATCTGTAGTCAAGGTATGAAATAAATAAATGACATTCTGGTTTTCTTTCCAAATCTTAAACTGTCTAATAGTTACCTTTCCTTTTACACTTAATCACAGTTTAGATGTAGTTTCATTGTGCCATTAAAGAAAATAGAAAATTTTGTGCTGTCAGTTTTCAAGGGGGTGAAAAACAGCTATGTGACTGTTTTTAGGAATTGGCAAAAAAGGGTCTATGTGTTAGGATATTAATGAGTGGATACAGTACTTTGCAAGTGTATTAGGTAGTTCTGTTAGGTGTCCTAAAATTGCCATTTTTATTTACCTCACTCTGCATTGGTTATTGTTATGAATATTTCATTGATATGGATTTTCAGGAAGCTTGACTGGAGACTGAAGACTAATGTCGAATCTGTAGTTTAAGAGGAATATAAAACCCTGAACACTTGAATTTAGTGGTGTTTGCTAAGCCCATAGTTTGGAAGACAGTGCCCTTCAGGCTACCCAAATGACTTTTTATTTTATGGCAAAAGAAATATACTTTCTTAAATTACAGATGGAAAAGACAGCACATATTATAAAACAACTATTTTACTTGCAGTTTTATACTTTAGAAAGGTCACAGTCACTCCAAAAAAGAGTACGTCCATGCACAAGAGGATTTTGTGGAGGAAAAAAAATTACCAATTAAGTCACAGAACTGACTCTTCAATCTAAATTATAGTTCTTAGCATGCTTCTGTTGAATTTTCTTTCTTTCACCAAAGAGATTTCCCTTCCAGGAGAGTGAACATCTCTGCTCTGGCTACTAGAACAGTCATACTTATTCTTCTCAGCCCCAAGGATGTTGCTGCTCATAACTATGTTTAGATTACCTGCAGCTTCTCTTTGCAACAATGAGAAAGTTCTTAGACAGCTTTCTTTGGCATGAATGGTATTAGTCCCGCTCTGGAGCACAGAGGATGGTTTTCAGCACCTACTTACCATTTTACTCTTTGCTTTGATCACTGATCATCTGTTGACTACACACTGCCTTCTCAAAATATTGAAAATATACTTTTAAAGAACCTTGCCAGAGCTATTTCCAACCTCATTGTGTTTTGAATACAAAAGAGAAAAGTAGAAAACTTGAAAATTAAAAATTTGAATATTGCCTTCCTCATAGGTAACCTTAGAATGTTTTTGTGAGCCAACCAGGGTAGGATATCTGTAGGTCATCTCAAATACTGAGTCCATCCAATGAATGTATTTATTTCACTGCTTTTATTTTCTTCTTCTGTAATGTTAAAATCAGCTATGCAGGGAAAAAAATTTAAACCTATAATTGTGTGAATAGTGGTGAATACTTTACTAGCTATTCTTTTCCCACACACGTTGATTTTGGTAAGTAAGCTTTCTAAACATTATGGTTTAAAATGGTGCTATTTCAACAATGAAATCTAACTATAGTAAATTAAATGCAAGTACTTTCAATGTCTCAGTAAGGAATAATTGTTTTTCTGAAGTTAATTACAACAGTCAGATTTTTTATTTTTTGCTTTTTAAAGAACGCTGAGGAGTACACGGATCTGCCTGTGAGACACAATGAAGATCAGATGAACAGCGAACTGGCAAAACATCTTCCAATTGAAGTCAATCCCCATTCATTTGACAGTTCACACACAAAAACACACCTCTTGCTGCAAGCCCACTTCAGTCATGCCATGCTGCCTTGTCCAGATTATGCAACTGATACAAAGACGGTGCTGGACCAAGCAATTAGAATATGTCAGGTATAGTACTGCCTTTCAATATTTAGCTGTTGTTACTTTACTCTTTATTGTTAGTGTGTTGTAATATTTTGAATATAGAAGAAATTAAAGATTTCTTGCAGTCTTGTGGAGAACTGGTACCACACTATGTGATACCACTTTGTTTAGGAAGAAACTGGGTGCCCATAAAGATGTCCACTTTACAGAAATGGTGGTAAGCAAATTTGTGGTAAAAGAAAGACCGTGGTACTCTGGTTGGAGGCATCTATCGCCATGGGACTCACCTCTTCTTTCATGTGTAGCAGCTTTCTATCTCTGTATCGTGGAATGTTGTATGTAAGTCAGTCCTGCATGAGTGTGCTCCCTGCAGATTGTTATGCTGACCCCCAAGAACCTGTCTCCCTGGGGTACTTTGATGTTTATAGCACCCAAAAATGCTGTATTCACTGCCAAGCACAAATAAAACAGGTTTTGAAATGTGATTTTGGACAAGATACAATACAATATTTTTCTCTAGCCTGTGAAAAGATACGTCTTCTGTTTCCCAATTATCATGGCATCAAAGAGCATGCTTTTAAACACAGGTTTTAGACTCAGTCTAGAGGCTTGTGACTTTTACATTTATACTACAGTCACAACCCACAGAAACTAAACTGACCACAGAGAGTACTGGTAACAAGCAATCACATGCACAGCTGCATGCCTCAAAAGATTTTTAAAGCAACAGATTGAGTTTGGAATAGAGTGCTGCCATATCTGAAAAGCACAGTTATTGTTCGGGCAGAAAGAGTGAGCTCTAGTTGATGCAGAGAACAGCCACCACTCTGATTCTGACAAAAAGCAGTAATGTTCTCTTCAGCAGAACTGGACAACGACTCATTCACAGGTTCTTGAAGATCAGGTAGCCTTCAACAAACTGCTTTTTTTATCTTTCTCAGTTCACTATCTGTAGAACAGGGACACTAATTCTTTCTCCCTACAGTTTTTTGTTTGCTCATATTTTGATATCCTCGGTGATCTACATGTCAGCTATCAGAACGAGGCTTTGATCTTGTTTAAAGCCTGTTGGCAATATGGTTATTGCAAACATCAGTATGCCAAGCCTACCAGTTTGTAAAGCTACTCCATGAGAAATTATTAATCAATGCTCTAGACAGACAAAATACCATGGACAAGTCTGTGTCCAGTGATTTGGGTGAGTCTCAACGTTACACTAGCAAAAACTGCAAGCTTGTAGTACTAAAATCAAACAAAACAAAACTAAAATTAAGAAAAGAAAATAAGAAGCAAATAACACCACAGATGTTATGGCTACACAGTGTTACACTTGGCAGCCAGCAGTGTTTAAGTGCAGGTCTGCTCCAGGTATTTCAAATCAATAAAGCCATAGTGCTAAAAGCTTCAGTGTATGAACAGTTATTATTCATAGTACTCAGTCATTAACAGAGAACAACATCACTTGCTCAGGTGAGAAAATTCTCCTTTGCTTCAAAGAGATCACATACTTAAAGTTCATTTAGACTTTGTGGAATTAGCTTTTGGGGGCTAATTACATATTTGGAAAAAAGTATAAATTGAAGATTCTTTGAAATAATTATTTTGCTTAATATTTATCCTGCTTTGCTAAGAGATATATTTTTTAATCTTGTTATTGCAGAATAGATATTTCAGAAGCAATAATTGCTCAGAAGAAAAAACCCTAAAATATTTAACAGTTCATTTAAACTGAAGTAGAGCTCAGAAGAATACTATTCCATACTGCGCTTTGGTGCTCCAGCCTTCAGTTAACTACTACATGTTAATGTCACACATACAGTCGTCTTAATTTTTTTAAAAAAAAAAAGTTTCTCTTAAAAAAAAAAAAAAGAAAAAAAATGCAGGCATTTTTGTATTTTGAAGTTGGTGCATGGTTTACATCTCTTGGGAAATATTTGTTCCATCTTATTAGTCATGCTTTCCAAACGGAGGTTAAAGTTCCCAGAATCTAAGCAATAGGCAGGGTTACACTTTCAATACTGGTTGTTACCTTTTTCCTCAGCACTGACCTGCTGATGAACTCTGTGTCAACAGAGGTGGAAAAAAAGATGTTAGTTGTGAGAAAAGGAACTGAACCATAGAAAGATCCACTGATAAACATATTTGGTGGGTGCTGTTCTCTGCATGTGTGAACCAAATGTAAAATTCGGCAGTGGGACGGGAATTGGGTTTTGAGTTATGTTGAACTTTTGGTTATTTACCTACAACGTACTTTAGCTGTTAAGGTTGTATGGCTAACCTTCAAATTGTGACCTGAACATAAACTGTTATTTTTGCTGGTGGGTATGTGAATGACAGGCTTTCCATATCAGCACTGCTTTTCTGGTACAGGAAAGCAAAATCTTTCAAAGAGCTTTTACAAGTAGTTGTATCTCGGTACCTGCAGCAGGCTTCCGTATCCCAGATCCCCTGCAGAGCAGATTTCTCATCTCTAGCCACAATACATACACAAGCCTCTTTCTGTCACAGATTATTAAGCTTCTCCACTCATCTGTGCTGTTTCACCTGAATCAGCCTTGTCTCCCATGGTTGCTTTCTCATCCCAGCCGTTGTGTCTTCCTCATTCCTCCAACATCCTCTGGGCCTTTTTCACCGCTAGTGGCTTTAGGCCGAGGAGTGTTCATTGTCAGTCAGAAAAATATGCTAACAGCATCAGATACTTGAAAACCCTCAGCTACATTTACCTAAGATTCCACTCTCTTGTAATAAAAAGAATATGCAACCACCTCTTAAATTAATTTTCTTGAGATGTCTTACAAGTTTTGGGTTTGTGTTATCCTGTTCATACTTATGATGAAAGGTGAAAGTCATATGCATTTAACAGAATTTGAGGAGTCATGGTGCTGGCTCAGTAGAGTTAACACAGAAAATGAGTTGTTAACACAGAAAATGGAAGAAATATATTCTGTTACAATTCACCTATGGTTATCATTTACTAGGTATAGATGGAGTTCATTATAGCAAGAAAATATGTAGTATCTGTAAACCTAGGATGAAGTACATAATTCTTTCCCTTTTACTGCAGGAATATGGGGGGTAGCGATATGTAACCTGCTGGAAGGTGCATGCCTATCTGCTCCCACATCCAGCTGTGTAATGAATGGCCACTGAAGCTTTGACTAGGTGAAGGAGTGTCCCTGCGCTACACTGAAAAGCTCAAGTCAAAGGCTAACGCATTTGTTATCAGTGACAGACTCTCATAGATAAAGCACAGAAAGTTCCCATGGCTAAAAAAATCTGCCATGACTTACTCCATGGCTGGCCAAGCCACATAAATGGCCAAGTAATTTAATTTTTATTTGCCTCTGTTACCTTTAATACAGTTATAGCAGACTGTGTATTCTCTTCAAGCCTAGCATTCTGTCTTCATTATTTTTACTGAGAGAAGATAGAGGTGTTAGTAAGATGGTGCTGAGCACTCCAGTAGCTGCTCAAATCAAACACTTCTCCACTTCTTGCAGAAGAACTTCAAAGAATAAAAATTCAAATGAAATGGTTTGTCTACTATTTCTGTAGAATGTAATTATTATTATAAAGACAATACCCTGCCTTTTTTCCTATCTCTGATTTAACAGTATGTGAAACAGACTAAATCTAATCTCTTTTTTACTTCTTTTGTCAAGCCTTGTCTTTTGTGACTGTGTATTCAGCGATCAGTTCTTACTCTGCTGTTCTAAGACTATCACCTATATTTGCATTAATTGAAATGGATAATTGAGGCAGTAATACTGTCAGTCTCAGATTCAGTAGGGCAGTCTCTGAGCTCAGAAATAATGTGACAGTTGCTGGCTTTGCATTGGGATTGGCCACAAGCCTCCACTTGTAGTATAATCATTGATAAAATATTTTAGTATTGCCAGGAGGAGAACTGCCATGGAGCTCAGCCTTAACCTTTGAGAAGTGTTTACCTATGGATGTGTTAAATGCATCTCAGTAGGGTAGCTGTGCACAGGGGGAAGATGGACACAAAGTCAGATTCCAAACTGCAGAGTAGAGACTAGTTTGCACAGTAGACATGCACATCCTTGAAACGAGGACTTTGTAACACTGTCACTGGTGGCGTGCCTTTCCCCATCGTGTTACTCCTCCGCAGAATCTAATTTTGACAGAAAAAAAAACTCTTTTGGTTAAGGGCTGCATTCCCTTAGCTGGACGATGATGTGTGTAAAACCACTTTACCCATTCTAAAATAGTTTAAATAAGTTGTTTCTGGTCATTTAAATTGCAGCTTTTGCTACGGTTCTGCTTATGAGAATCATCTTTGTGACACATGTTGAGTCGACAAATATCGCGCAAATATACTGCCCAGTTCAGCTCTCTTTTCAAGAGCTATCTTAAGTGTGAAATGCTTACTCTGTTAAGTGGCAGACTGTTCTGGCTGATGGTGGGAGCCATCAGCCATGTCAGCACAGCTGAAAACAGCAGAGGTGCCCGAACTGCAGTTCCTGGACTAAAAGAATGAGAATGTCCCTCATCTCTGGACTTGCCATCCTCTGCAAACTACCTCAGTTCATAACAACAACTAAAACTATTGACCTGGGGGTCCGTATCCCTTGGATCATTTGTTTTCCTGCCTTTGAGGAAATGGAGATGTTCTTAAAGATCCTAAGTGCATTTTGAGCTTGTATGTTGTCTGTTGTTAGTGCAGGTGTGCCGGTGACTTGCTGTAAGGTGGTGGGAGTTACAGGGACGGCCTGTTGTACAGTGGTGTGTGTAAGATTTGCCCAGAAGTGCCCAGGAAAAGAGATAATTGCTTTAATGGGTGCATTGGCAACTATAAATAAATGAGCAGCTTTACTGAAGGAAGGGAAGAGAATCAAATTAGCTTCAGAATGCAGAGGATTATTCAGAAACAAGCGAAGAGCAGAGGCCGTATCTCTTTAGCTACTACACATATTCTTCCTTAATAGTCCAGTGACAGCACCATGTTTGCAATTTTGCCTAAATACTTTCTGCTTTCATGGTTGGATAGCTATTAGAATAATATCAAGAAACTTGTAGTGCATATGATGTACAGTAAGGCTCATTTATAGATACTGAACAGCAAGGGATAGCTTTGTACTGAAAGCACCTGGACACACTGGGGTGGAGTGACTTGCGGCCTGCTTGTGTTTTATAGGCAGGTATGTGGTAGAGGGGATGGATACCTCTGTGGCAGTGGTGGCGGGGGCAGGGGTTTGCTTGCTACGGGTAGTTGGTGAACTGGTGTGTGGCAGCATCTTGGTGACAGTTTAATGGTGATTTGGTGCTGCTTATATCCCTCCCCTTATAATCCCTCCCCCACCCATGACAAACGTTTTCCCAGTTGGGGCTGGAGGAAATGAGTAATGCTTAACCCATTTGTGTGATCAATTCACTTAAGCAGCTACTGTGAAATGTTAATCACAACTTTAATTTGTATTGCATTAGCATTTTGATTAACTTGTAGGCTTGCTAGCACACTTGAAGCACTTTTACTCATAGTTACAGCTCGGAAATGACTTTTTGATTAATTAAGTTTGTTAGACAGCAGCTGAGCTTCCTGAATGCTAACCTTATGGGGCTAAAAGTTCAGGAGAAAGTTACTGGGAATAACTGTTGCAGTTGAAAAGGATTCTTGTGAATGCACTCAAAAATTTTTAATTATTGACAAAATACTACGTTACTACTTCGAAACTGACTTTAAATTCAAAAGAGGGCAGGTTTATTATGAGAAAGATGCTGTATATTTTTCATGGCTTTGGTAGATTTGTGTAAGATTTTGAACAAATTATGTCTGTAAGACATTGTTTGTGTTAGGAAATTGATTTCTTGCCAAGAGATTTTTATCAAAAACATTTTATTGTATTTAGAGTCCACTAGCATAGTAGAGAATATCAATGTAATAATAACTTGAAAATAAATTGGATATTGGGACTCGACAAGCTCTGGACATGTTGGGTTATGCCCTGCCAAGTTTACATTACTGGTATCACATTCCATAGCTGCTTTTATCTCTGTATTACTTTCAAAAAAAAGTCACTAAGAACCCAAGGGTTGCACTCCACTAAATGTAGACAGTAAGTGATTTGTCCTTTCCCTGGTTCTGATCATACTAATAATGTTACTATGGAGGCTAAAGGATGAAAACAGGGATAGGAATCTTACAAAGCAGCTAGGAAGGTCATAATTTGCATACATCAGTGAGACCTTTATGAGGATGGGAGAATGAAGAATTAGTCTCTCATAGGGTGTAGCAGAGCATATGGAAGAGGGAGTTGAATATGCTTGTAGAAAGAGTGAAGGGAAGGGGGTTGCAGAGGGCAGTATGGAAGGAGTCCCTCCTGAATAGGATTAATTACATCTTATTCACTGTATCTCTGATAAACTACAAGGAGGGATCTGTAGGTTGAAACCAGACAGCTGTAGAAGTCTGATTTAATTGATATGAAAGAACTCCTCCCCTTTCCCAAATTAATACACTTCTAAAAATTAATCTTGGACTGGATCTCTGAAGTGCAAAGGTTCTGTAGATACCTGTTTTACCAATATATAACATGCAAAAAGTAGTGACCTTAAAACCCTCTGTAAGACTTCTTCAAGTAAATTCCAACTTTTCAAGACAGTTGTTTCTGGGGTATATAAGTGAAGCATCGTAATCGTGATTTATATAAAAACATGAAACTTATAGTACATGGCATGCTTTAACATCTAGAAAAATATTTTACTTGTGTCAGTATGATCTCAAGTCACATGTGGATCATAACATAATATTACATATTGGAAGGCTTCCTACATTTGGAGCATGTGCAAAATAAGATTCGTTATTATTCTTAATTCATAGTTTTGAGGAAAATGTGTAAAATGCGTACAGCTTTGCATATTATTATCTAAAAATATTTGACATATAAACTCCGTAGTCCTAAAAACAGCTGTAATTAGGGACCAGTCTAATGATTTTAATAGTGCTATGGATTTAATCTCATATTTCTAACTGAAGTCTAATGCTAGACAACAGAACTTATATTAGCATGCAGCAAAGACAAGAGTGAGAATACTTTGATTATTTGATATTGGAATACTATATACAATGAATTTAGGTACAAAAATAGGTACAAAATCCAAACAGCCTTAACTCTGCTTTTTGATGTTACTGTACACTAACAGTTTGAAGTATCTTAGTCTTACACAGTTTATGTCATTAAAATACTTGTTTCCTTCCTCAAAGCATCACTGCAGAACAAGACATGTTTTTTTGGCTGAGAATATGTTGGATCTACATTACACAAACTTTCAAGCCTAAGGCAAATGTCATTCTGCATAGAAGGCTTTATACATTAGTGTAGCAACCGTCAGTGTCCCAAAATAAGCCATAGTCTGTGAAGCATTGATACAAAAGAATAAAATTCATCTTTTAAGAGCGGGTAAATTTGAGCCATATAACTCACCATGAGTACTCTGCAGGTTCCAGCCCCCATCCATAAAGTTATTACCACCAGTGGCACCACTGTAGGGAGTCAACTTTTGGCTGAGTAATCGCAGATGTAATTCTCAGCTGAAATGGGACGTCTTGCCTTACCTTAGTCTCCTGAGCTAGCCTCTGTGTCCAGAGCAGTTATCATTGTTCATTTAGCTTCATTGCCACTTTCTTTAAAAATAATTTAGCCACAAAATATTGGCATTTATATTTACAGTATTTAAGCAGAAATGCTTGGTGTATTTAGAGTTATATGACAGATGACTCCAAACAGAAGAAGAAATTATTCAAAGCAGTACGCAGTCTCTCTTAATAGATGCAAGCTGTTTCATTTTAACGCTTCAATAACTTATCTTAAAGGATGTGCTGGTCTGAGTTAGAACAGAACTAATTCTGTTCAGTGATTTTACTTTTCAGCTAAGCCTCTTCTAACAAGCTGCACTTTCTGAAGTTGACAGCATTTTTTTGCAGACAACGTCTGCTTCTAGCAGTGATAACACTTAATGTTTAAAGTTGCTACCAAGGAATCGTGTGCAGACCAAGGTCACTGCTAAATCTTGGGTACCTCATTACAGGGTGCAGAAAGTACAGGGAGAAGTGGATGGGACAGGTGACCCTAAACTGACCATCAAGGTTTTACATCCCTTAATATGTCATATTCAGTATAAAGATGAGTGATCACGTGGGCCAAGCTTTCCTCTTCAGTGGCCAGCCCAGCCCTAACCCTTGTCAAAGGAAAAAGCTAAGTCACTTGTGTAGATAAAAAATTCTGCTAATTGTACAGTCTCTGTTCCCCTGCCAACTACCCAGTCATACAAGAGTGATCCAGAATATCTATCTTTCTAATGAAGGATGTGAAATAATATCAAAAGTAGCATTAAAGCTTTGCAAAAAGTTTCTAAAATAAAAGATTTTGCAAACAGGATATTTTGATTGCTAGACAAGTCTCCTAAATGCATGGGGGTTGAATGAGATATGTTGCTCCATCGCTGGATGTGTTCAAGACCAAGTTGGTTGGTGCTTTGAAGAACCTGGTCTAGTGGGAGGTGTCCCTGCCCATAGCATGGAGGTTGGAACTAGATGATCTCTAAGGTCCCTTTCAACCCAAACCATTCTAGGATTCTGTGTTGATTATGGAACAATTTAGTATCTGTTATTTTGAGCACATATTCAGAGTGCTTAAAAACACCAGAGAAAAGCAATGTTTTGCTATCAGCAAGTGTGCCACACACTCACCTCTCCCACATCTTGCCTCTGTCTTTCCTTCCCCTCAAGCCAGGGAATTATAAACCATAATTTAAATTCCAAGCATCAGTAGTAATTTTGAGTAAAAAGAGACAGGTTGTTGAGTCTCAGCTTCATGTTAGACCAGAAAGGTATGACTTGATCAGTTTAAATAATTCAGTACTAAAGGGTAACCAACCACTGCTCCTGAAAATAAGATGATAGAAACCAAATAATAGATGTTGAGGGGTTTGTATTGATGCACTCGTGAAATAAATAAATAAATAGCAAGATTTTGATCCAAACAGTTTGACATTCAATTCTGAATAGCGTTAAAATGAAAAATTTTGCCATACCTGACAGGTACACCTACATCAATCAGTTATTAAGCATCAGCATTTTCATCCTACCCCTGTCATGGTTTATATAGGTTATTGCTCCCCATGTTGGTACAAGCCAAGCTATTTTTGATAACGACAAGATAAAGTGTTAAAGGATGTGTCACTAACTGATATTATTTCTTTGTTGTTGTCCAAGTATGACACTTGAGAGGCTTAAAAGCTAATGCCTGATTCTTTCATTAAAATCCATCTCAGTATAGGTCTCTGATTTTATTCTCCTAAGTGCATGAAGAGGTCTAAATACGATGATGATAAACATTTTCCATTTTAAAAAGCAGTAGTTCCCTTGACTCCATCTATTTACCCCATCTTTTCTACTTTAGGTTTAAAAGTGATGGGTTCAAGGCTTTTGTTTTTTTAACTCTTTGGTTTACCAAAAAAAAAAAAAATTTGTGTTTTTTTTCTGTAAGTAAATGTATCTTTATAGTTTTGTTGTTTCTTTTCTTGAATTCACTGTCCTCTTAATTTTTTTTCTCTGTGATGAAATTATCCTGGGTTGGTGTGAAATTCCGAGGCTAGAAAGGCAGATAACCAATCTGTGACATTTCGTGGTTTATAATAACATTCTTAATCTGTTCCAATCTTATCAACTATAAGATATTCAGAAATTACTTACGTCTTTGCCAAATAAGAATCAGGGTTAAGAAGCCACACATTTCTAGAAAATTATACTGGTTTGTATTTTAAAATAACAACAAACCAAACAAGTAGCAACTGGACAAACTAGAGAGACTAGATGTTATTCATCAGATAATATAAACATTAAGTACTTTTTTTTTTTCTTTTGTCTTTTATATTATTTTATTTCATTGCTACATTTTATATAGCTGATTTGGAGATAGAGGAACGACTCAATTTGTTACCTGGAGTATTTGTAGGAATTTCAGTAACTGTTTAAGTCTCAAGCATCGGTGTGTTATACACTTAGCGGGAAATGAAACATGTGCAGGTTTCCAAGGCAGCAGATGAAATGAGCCAACTTTACCATTGTTCTGACTTTTTCACAATGTCACTGTCTTGGATTTCACATCCAGATAGAGATGCTGTGAATAAATTCTATGGGTGAAGAAGCAGAAAATAAGGAGGAAAAGAGGATTTGCCATGTGGATTCATTATAACAATGTGGAAGACAGAGTCTCACACACACAGGCTTTCCTTACTCCCTACGGGATATCTATCTGTAGGCCTCTATCAATTTCTAGGAGATTTTCTATGTGAAAGGATCCTCCAGTCAATTTCAGTGTATAGCTTGTTTTAGATTTATCTTTCTCTTACATCTTCTCTCTTCCTCTCCCCTTTTCAAACCTCTGTTAAAAAGGATGGGGGTAGGGCAATAGATTAAAAAAAGAGAGAGAGAGAGAGAGAGAGAAAACAATGAAAACAGTGTTATGTCAGTAGCCTCAGAAGCAATTTATGAAAATACCAAAATACCATTGCTTCATACTGACTAAAAATAAAACTTTCTGTCTTATTCTTGCAGCTCATGGAAGAAACAGGATATTTATGCACCCATTATTCTTCCCATACATACAGCAGTCTCATCATTGAGGCACATGATATTTCAGGCTATGTCAGACTAGCAGAAAGGAAGGAGCAGGAATCAGGTATTGGAGAACAAGAGAGAGATACCATCCTGTCTCAGCAACAGTCTCAGAGACATGAACTGTACCGTATGTGTAGGCCTCAATATATTTTAAAATGGGGAAGCAGGTAAAGAGCCCCGGTGAATTTGAAAGTTGGACGTCACTCTGATACATGCTGAGAACAATTCCCCCTTTATCTGACTAAAAATCATGTGAACCAAGACATAAATATACAGGCCATAAAGCTGCTCCTTTTAGCTCTGATTTTTAACGTAGTTTTCTTTTCAGTAAAAATTATCATACCTGCAAATCACCTTGGTAAGGCAAATGAAAAGAGAGGAAAAGAAAGCCATTAATGTTGTGCTGTGAGGTACTATTTCCAGGGTCACTAGGAATGTTATTAGAGTGTTTCAGGGTGCTGTGGCTCTTCCTTCCAGTTAGATGTTAAATATAGGTCTTTATTAGCCAAAAGGCACTTTATCCACAATTCATGAGAAATGAGATGACGTTTGTGTAATACAGGGTAACACTTTAAATATTTTTCTAAGTGTCGCTGATTCTGTCACCCCGATCTGGAATAAAACGTGTTGAAATTGCATTGTAAACTGCTAAAATAAACCGTGTGGCTGGCCAGGACTGAAACTACCCTTGTGTCTTTAAACTCAGTATTTCTCCAGAATCAGTGTAATTTAATTGAAATAGCTCTGCATGTGTAAACAACTCCTTTGTTTAAAGAAGATTTCACTGTTTAGTTTGCCTTAAGTAAATGCTGCCTTTTGTTTGTCTGTAAAACATTTGATTAAATGTAAAGACTTACATAGACAGCTTCTCCTCATTACACTAGTGGCTGGAAAATAAGTTAAAATGATGCAGGTATTTGCTGCCTAAGGAATTATCAAACAATATCATTTGTCTTTAAAAGCAAAACTCATGGAAACATCTGAAGTCTAGTCCTAAAATCAAACTGCAAGCCTCCTAGAAGATTGTATTTAATGAAGTGTTGAAAATGTTCAATATAGCAGACTCTTTTCTTGCTTTCTTTAAAAACATTTTCTAGTATTTTAATTAAACTCCACATTTCTTACATGGCCAAGTACTTTTAAATACATGCCTTTTTACTGAATTAGTGTTCTAATATAAGTACCCACAAGTTATAGTGATCATAATGGTATTAAACAACAAAATAAGCAAGAAACTAGCATATTATAGCATAATTTTCTTCACTAGCTGAAATGGTTCTGTAAATGATAATTGTTTTAATGTACTCTAGACAGGGTGAAAAGTAAACTATATATTCAAATAACTGCATTTACTATTGAAAAAAAAAAAAAATGTTGAAACCAAAAGCTCATGTTTGGTCCTTTCTTCTTTGGAAGAACTCTTAGATTCCCCTTCAGAGTAACCAAACAGAATTTAAGTCCAGTCATGAAAAAAGCAAACAAAACTATTTTTTCATGTCAATGGGATCACTCAGAATGCTCAAGCCATAATGAAATTTGCAGATGTATATCTTTATGCTTATAGTTTACCTTTTACTTGTTTTTTCCAGAGCATAGTAAGTAGAAATGGAACAGCAACTCACAAAACATGGAAGACAGGATGTTTGTTAACCCTTTAAAGTGTGATGTGCAGTTGGGTAGAGGTTTTTTGGTTGCTTGAGTTTTTTATGTACTTTGGGAAAGCTTTTTCAGATTCAGCATAGGGATGCCAAAGGAGAGACAGCCAAGCATCCCTCATTCTCAAGACAGTCAACTGCTTACAATGCAAAGGGTGAAATCCACGTTATTTCTGACTGCTCTTACTCAAACTAGATAATCTATTATTTTTAGTATTTTGTAATCTTTCCTGAAGATTTCAAGTTAGGTGTCAGTGCTGAACAAAATCTCAAAAATGCTTGTTAAGTTAAACTTTAGGGGATTCATCTAGTCAAATTCAAGAGATTTTTAAGTCCTTAGGTTAAAATGGGATTAACTGCTACTGGTAAGTGACATTAGTATTAACTTTTGAACAAATGTAAATATGTTGTTATCGTTCTTAAATAGCTCAAGGTTTTTTAAATTACGCAATTCTGACAAAGGTCTCTTATCAGAATATAGATCAGTACTGCAGTTAGTTGTAACTTCTTCCTTGATGGAAAACTGAGATTTATTCCTTTCATTCTGAGTTGGATTATGTAAAAGAGAGGTTATTTGTAAGTAAAAGATCCTACCTTTTGCTCCCATCCCAAAAACCACACTGTAAATTCCCTTTTCAAAGGTAAGACTTGATGATGATGCAGAATTTAATCCATCTTTTTTCAAGGTTCATTCAAAAGATGCCTACTGCCATCAATAGCAGTTGAAGTAAATTCCTATGTGGAAGGCCTAGGAATTCCTGTACATTAAACATCAAATAAATGCTCTTACTTGTTTGAACCAGGTACACAACTATACTTGCATTCTCATATTTTATATGTCTCCTTTGATTAGGCAATGCTGGATGTTGCAGCACATCACGGCTGGCTGGTGACTGCTCTGAGTATAACCAACCTGGTGCAGATGATAGTTCAGGGTAGATGGATACATGATTCTTCCCTGCTGACTTTGCCCAATATAGAGCTGCACCACCTTTACCTTTTTCGGTATGTAATTCTTCTAAGCATTTGCAGGTTTGTAATTTCATTCCCATTCTGACACCTGATTGTGGTTTTAATGTCATTTTTGCGCCCAAGAATGTTCATTAATGCACCAGAAGCAGAACTCGTTCCTTCACAGTGGTGCTTTCCTAAACGGACTTTCTGTTTCTGTTTTCAATATTCATTGATCAGTCAACCCCCACAGATAATTTTGAGAGCCATGATTCCAGATAAATTAACACGAGGTCACTGGAAGTATTCCAAGTCCTAAAAAATCTAGGTCTGTGTATTAGTTATCTCTTTATTTTAATCCATTATATAAATACATTAGTATCCATCTTAATATCATAGATAATGCTAGGTTCTGTAGATGCGTAGATGGTGCAGTAATTCATTTTACCCAAAAATAAATGACCACATTTTAATAACAGAAAGCAGTATCAAGCTTTACCACCAAAACAACAGAAAACAAATGTTTGCTTTCCTTCCCTGGGCATATGTTTTGTTGTCTCTATCAGGAAGTGGAGCCAGGGCAAAAGGAAGAGTGTGCATGGAGGTTACCAAGGACCTATTGAGTGTCTTCCCGAACTAATGGCTGCCTGCGAAGGAAAAGAGAATGTTTTTGCTTCCATTGTGGACAGTGAATTGCAAGCAGCACACATTTCACAGGTAATACTTTCTATCTCTGGTCATTATTAATGTGATGGGAAAAGAGGAGTAGTTGGGAAGAGAAATGCTCTCTTCCCTGCAGCAAATATCACGTGATGTTCTGTATAAAGTGCAACACGTTCATTGCTCTAATTTCAAGGTACTACTAGCTTTGCAAACGTTCTTTTCTGCCTGTTTTCTTAGTATTATTTTCAATTATTCACTGCTGTCCAGTGCCAGTGTCTGGTTTATAGCTGATATTACCACATCTCTTTGCCCTGAAAATGCTTTTCCAAGTCGTTCAATCTGCTGTTACCCACCTTTTCATAGCCAGCTATGCACTAGGAGCGCATGCACTGCAAATGTCATCATAGCTGGTTTTTGAAGTGGTCTGTCATCATTTTTTCTGAGCATACCCTTAGTAAAAGACCCAGCATCCAGTTTTTTTTTTTTTGAAACAGAAAAAGCAGATGAAACTCACACTTCACAGGGGGAAAGAAAAAAGCTACTACTCCAAAACATTGAGACTGTTAGAGTCTTATTTTCAGTTTGATTTTCGAGCCATTCCCAGCAAAGGACAGCTACACTCCATAGTATTCATCACATGCTAAACCTTATTGATTTCAAGTAAATATACGAAAGGTGAAAACTTCAAAAGCTATATTTGAAATATTTTTTAATTTGAATATTTTAAAGGACAACAATATGTCCTGCATTTGATTGTTCAGCTTCAGTTAAGCCTTTTACTGGTATGCAAGCAATAAGAGAAGTGCTTAAATGTCTATAACAGACATCTGCATTTATAACTAAATTAACATCAACATTTTGAATTAAGAAAATGTATTGACATCAAAACAAGGCTTCCTTTAAGAACAGATTTCTAACATAATACACATTGATTCCAGTCCAACTTTTAGAAGTGATAAAAAATAGAACATTGTTATAATTAGTTCAGGGAGAACTCAGAAGTAAACTTACTTAATTTATTTGCATAAATTGCCATTCTGTTATCTTTAAAAGCAAATGCAAATTGTCTCTGTCTGATATGATGATGGTTATTTGGCTCAAAAGTGCTTCAATTTGCGTAGCAATCTGGTGTCGCCTCTGCAGTGAGGCGATCCCAGGTAACATACAAATCCTGAATTATTCCAGAAATTAGTATGTTTAAAGCATCAATTTAAGTGCTAATTGCAGTAGTAATGAGAAAAAGCAGTACTACTGTGAGATTTGCATCTACTGCCCCATCAGTATGCCTGGAACGGCTGCTGACTGGCAGAGGATTTGGCTGCTAATTAAATAATTGTATGCATGGCAGTGTTCTCGTCTGATTCAATAGATGAAGATTAATCCTCAGATAAATATGTTTGGCTGGTATTGAAATGTCTTAGCAGTTTCTTCAAAAATAGCGGGTGTGTATGTGGTGTGTAGATTCATGCTGGAATGACTCTGTGTCTCTGTATGTCTGTTTGTAAATAAAGATGCATATAAGAGGGGAAAACGTCTATCTTAACATCATACAAAAAGAAAGATTCATTTCTGCAAGTTGGGAATGGCTGAGTTTGGTCTAGCAAAGCCGTGACTGTATTATGCAGGTCATGGAAAATGTGAAATCTTTATGCCAATATTTTATATTCTTTATGGCAGTTTTTCGGGAAAAAAAGTAAAAAACCCTATTGTAATACCTTGCACAGAGTTAAATTTCATATTGATACTGCCAGTTGAGTGTCTTGATACGTAAAGTCTTTCAATGCACACTTAGATAGGGTCCAACCAAGAGAAAAAATTTTCAATAAGGAATGCATCTTGATGAGATGTTTTCTATAAAAACAGAAAATAAGAGCCCAGAGTTTAAGCCTGTAATGGCACCAGACCTGAACAAAGTCAAATAAAGAGGTAAATAAACCACTAAACTGCCAAACCCATTCTTTTGCTAAGAAATCTTCTACTTCTCACTCACAATATATTGAACCTATATCTTAAAACTGCTACTAGCATGAAATTGGTAGAACCAGCTTGAGCTTTACATAAATTTGATACAGACTGGAAAAGGTAAAACTTTCACATTTGGAAAGAAGATAATGTCTTTTAAGCAGATAGGTAATTATTTTTTAAATAGCAGATCTTGAAACTGCTTGTAGATTTGGAATATTAGGCTAAATCTTGGGGAGACAGATTATTGGCAAAAATGCTAATGATGTTATCAAAGGTTCATGAAAAATTTCTCATATGATTATGATTTGAATCTATAGGTTTAGTGGGTAAGTTTATATATAGTATATTTGTACATGCACACATTGGGCATGGTAATGTATCTAAAAGGAGATAATATGTGCTTGTGTCATCCTATACAGAAAAAAAACAGTAACATTGTCAATAAATAAATTAGTGATGTGGAAATCTAAGTTTAATTTTCCAAAAGTTAGTTATAATCCTAAACCGTACTGAAAGGCAGTGGGGCTTTAAAAGCTGGCAGGCTAAAATGAAAAACTATTTAGACTGTAACCCTGATCTTTGGCCTAAGCTCCTTGTTTGCTTCAATGATTCATTCTGAATCATAACAAATCTTTTTCAGTTTCTAAGTCACTTAGGTATTTAGGCATCTTTCAAAATACTAAGCTGATATTTATACTATTGAAAGAGAAGAAAGAAATCTGAAGGCTGAAATAAAATATTGTCCTTGCTGTAGTAGTATTAGCTGATTTTGCTCTGGAAGTATCTGTGTTCCTATAATCTTACCTTTTCATTGTCAGCTGCTACTACTACTTTTTTTTTTTTTTTCCTCAGTAAGAAAAGCATTTCTTCATTTTCTCCACATTGCATGGATGATAAAAAGGCAGCCTGCTGTCCATACTGTGTCAGTGATCAAGCAGGACTAACTTCGCCTTTAATTTTCAAATACACAAAGGCCTAGAAAACAACTCATTACAACTATTTTTTCATCTAATTAGAAAGTCAGAGTTACTTTGGTTTGTTTGCACTGTCAAAGCTGAATAAGGACGTGACAGCCTTTGATAAATAATAGAGTATGTTTGGGTTGTACAGCATGAACCAGACCAAGTCATAGACTTCAGCAGAGCTACGGGGAATGGCACTGAAGGAATTAATAAGTTATGATCTCTGCTGAAATTAAACTTGGTTCTAACATAATCATAATAGGTCTTGTCCTCCGAGATAGTACACATAAAAGTGTTCTGGGTAAACGATGCCTAAATTACAACCAAAGGGGTGATCATGGGGTTGCTGGACATCAGGGTGCTTCTCCTGGACTCAGCAGAAGTGCTCTGCTTTGGTGCACAGTCTCACACAGTAGGTCTGTACAGTTCCTACCGTAAGCTTCACCTTCAAAATCTTTACATTAAACATAAAATCATTTGCTTAAGGTGTTACTATTCAAGATGTCTCATCTAGTATGATCTGCTGGAAGTCGTTTTAGTGTCTTGTGTGTTAAATGCAGCAAAGTCCTGGCAACAACTAATTTATTAAGAATGTCTGTCATGCTTTTTCTCCTTCTTCAATGTGCTGCCCTTTCTTTTTCCCTTTCAGAGCTGGGACAAAAAGGGATATCCTTTCCCTTAGCATTCCAGCTGTTCGATGTTTTTATCATTTTCCTGGTCTTTCTTGGGTAAGGCACTGTTAAGACCATCAGTACAATTCCTGGGTGTCCCCGGATTTTATGCTGCAGCTCCCGAGTGCTCACATGCAGCTGCCCTCCCCACCTTCTCCCTGGAACAGGCACAGCTCCTCACGCAGCATGCAGAAGAGAGGAGACAGAAAGATTAGTTCTTAGCCTAAGTCACTCTTCTCCTTTGGTTCAGGCAGGCTCTGGTAATGCAGCCATTTTAATCCAGCATAAGTCTGCGCTGCAGCCAAAATAGGCAGTCCTTACCCCCCTATCCCCCCCATGCCATTTTCACTTCTCCTGACCTGGCTCGTTGTGCAAACGCTGTGGCTGGTTCAGGCAAGGAGGTGGGAACCAGCATCTGGGGACGAGGGGAGGAGGAATCATGTCAACCCTCTCCCTGACAGTCAAAATGGCCTCTAGCCAAGAGGCTACGTGATTGCCTCTGCCAGCAGGGGAGGAGGCCGGACCACTTCTTTACCACTTCTTGCAGTGGCACTGAAGGTTCATGCTTATTCAGAGTACTCACGATTAGAGAATATGCCTCCACAGTCAGCTTTAAGCTCATCAAGTTCATGCTGTCACCAAAATGATTAGCAAGCTGATCCATCTAGCTATACAATCGCAGCATGGTAGTGCCAAGATACTGGGGATAGAGACGGGGACAGTTAGCTGGTGGGGAGGGTGCTGAAGAGGAGGGTGGCACCACCTTTTCTGTGGCAGTGAAGCCTTAGGTCTGCTGTATCTCTAATTATGTATTAACATATACCATTACTGTCAGTATGAATCACAGCAACAACGCTTCCAAAAAGCAAATTGTGCTTTTACTAGGGCTCTAGCAAAGAAAAAGTAATCATAGACACATCAAGCACAGCCTGAATGAAAATAGATTTTGCTGAAACACAAGATGGGCAAACCAATACATGAAAAATAAAATATACTTTAGGACTTTTTCTGGATATAAACATTTTTCTTCCAAGCCAATATTGCCCAGGCGCCAATGCTGCCCTCTTCATTCCCACAAGTTTCCAATTTGACATCTGCTGGCTCTTTACCAAAATCAATATTCTTCTTCTCCTTCGTATCCTCTAGTTTTTTCATATATGTCATTGGAAAAAAGGGGTGAAGTGCTGAATCCTGTTTTGTTTTGGGGAAAGAGGGCAGGGCAAAGGGTGGTTCTTGGTCTTTTGGATTTTTTCTTCCAGTGCCAGCCTCATCTATCTTTTCCAACCACAGTAAGGCCACAAATGACTGCCTCCATTCCACACCCCATTCTTCCATTTCTTCTTCCTAACAGATTTCATTGAGTGAACATGCTGATTTTCTTTTTACTAAATGAAAGCCTGCATTACTCCCCTCCATTTTTGTCACAGCTTCTCAGAACTGCTTTTCCTTGTCTGAGACACCAAAATGGGAGGTATGTAGGGCTGCACTTTCAGGATGCCTGTTTAAGGTTGAAGGGAGCATCGTGTTCAGCTACAGAAATTGTATGCCTCCAACAACGGTTCTCTGTACCAGGATGAGAGAACACTGAGGGCCTGTTGCAGTTCATGAGAAACCACAGAGACTTAAGATTCCTCAAGAGGACTGTAAGAAGGAAGGTTTGTGAAGATCGATGCAGGAAAACCTAAAAAAAACAACCACAGAGATAACTTTGGATATGCAGTTGAACTTTTGGTTAATTATCTGAACTGATCCTCTGAACTCTCTGAGGTTTGCCCATTGCTAATTAGCACCGCAATGACTTGTTCTTTATGGATTATGCTAAGGAAGTTTAATTTAAAACTTAATTATACTAGTTTTTAAGTGGCTTATAGGGAAAAAATACTTTAATCGGGAGCAGTAAGGAATTTTTCTCGTGTTCAGACATCAGTAATCTTAGTGAGGCATGTGTAATGTGCTTGAGGAGTTTCATGCTTGTTTTATTTGCTTAGAATAAAGTAGAGTAAGAGGTTAATGAAAAGTATTTTATGCTTATGACGGAGAGTCATACGATTATACATGATATTCCAATGCATAATAAAATATTATTAATACAGGATAAATACGTAGACGGCACATCGAATTGTTATTGATACAGTGACAATGATTGTATAGATTGACTTGTAATCCGCAGGGATCTGTTTTTTCTACAGGCTTGGAATTTCTTGTGCCGTTTGCCAATCCTGAACGTCAGCCTGAGCATCAGGGGCAGTTGGGATGACTCCGTTCAGGCACAGAGCGAGGTGCCTGTTCCTTCCTTGACAACAGACCCACGAGATGACAAAAGGTGGATCAAGCTACATGCTGATCAAGAGTATGTGCTCCAGATAAATCTGCAGAGATCCCAGATGGGGTATCAGGTAGATTATTTTATCATTTCCTTCTGAAGTGCACAAGTTCCAATAATCCATTTGCAGTATCAATAATGCTTTATACAGCATAACAGAAGGTTTTATGGTTTCACTATTATGTAAATTATAAACATTTTCAAAGCTTTTTTCTATGTTAATAATGAAGCAAATGCTTTTTCATGTTGCAATAGGATACTAATAAACTCTTACAGTAAAATCCTTGACCATTGAAAAAAATTCCCATTTTTTACTAACCAGAAATTCACAAAGTTCATTTGATTGGATACTATAAGCAGTGACAGTAGAATGAGAAATTCAAAGGTAGTATTTAAGTACTCGCCAGCCCTGAACTCCTACCGCTTGTATCCTTGCATATTCTGCTTCCCCAAAACAGTTCATAGGCTTCCATACCATAGTCCTGTGTACCTCCAAACTGCATACCAGACCTATAAATATGCTTCTACTTGTAACACATCCTCAGGCCTTTACTGAGGGTATTTTCCTCATATTTCACATGTGAAACTTATCTGAACAACTTCTATGTACAATTCTTTTTTCATACCTAATTTTCAGTCCCACCCCTTTGCCCAGTTAAAGCACATCCCATTTCATCTTGGGATGGTTCCCTTGCTGGGCCCTCAGCAAGCCGCCTTCATGTGCCAAGCCAGAAACACCAGCAGCTGCACAGGTTTCCAGCTGCTCTGCCCACAACAGGAGGAATTCACTGCACCCATTTGTACATCCTGGAAGAGTTAAAGAGTTAATCTCCTACATTCATATCCAGCACTGCAGCTATCTCTTATAGATGCATTTTATGTCATTTCATACCATGAGTGGCATATGGATCACCATGATTATAATTTTGCTAATGAATTTCTCTAAATTTCAAACACCTAAGAATGATGATTACTAGAATTTTTGTTAGGATACTAAGAAGATTTCAGGCTATAAGCAGAGAACAGTTTTAGGTGCTAGTTCTGAGACTCTTAAGGCAACTTCATTTTGATAAAAATAATAATGGAGATACATATGTTCCATTGTAAATCCTGAAACTAATTTAGATTAGTTAAGGAATTCTATATGAGAAGTGTTCTTCTTTTCCAAAAGACTTCTTGTCATGATTTCAGTAGGTTCACCATAGCTTCAAGGGAAGACTGTCACATTTGTAGGCAGGAAGAAGGTTCACATCTCCTCTGTAAGCCATTCTGTGCCAGTTACTGACAGACTTTTCCTAACCAGAAGCCAGAGAAAATGAGGAAGCAGGAGCATTTCATGCAGTGACCACTGCTTTATAAACCTCTCCTAGGATTTGATCCCTCTCTTGTAAGGAACAGCTGGATCAAACCATTTCTGAGCTTCAGTGCTATGGTGGTGCTTTTTCTTCTGTATAAATCTTCAGTAAAACCTTTCCATCTACAGAACACAACACGAATGCCAATTTGAGTGCGCGTTGTTATATCTTCAGCTTTCACCAGTAAAGTCAATGTCTTAAAGAATCACTGAAATAATCTTTCCTTTTGCTATATCAGCTTAAAATAAAGATTTGAAGTGCTGGTTTTGTCTTTATGTTAATCTTGAACAATATTGTTTAGCTTTAAAGACACTAGGTTTACAATTAACCCTTCTGCAGAGAATAGCATTTGGAATATATTAAATGAAATTACAGGAAGGAACAGTATTTCCATTTGAGTTTTAATAGCTTACAAAATAAGTGGAATAGTATCTCATATTCTGGGTTTTTCTCTGTGGACTGTGATTTTGGTTTTTTTAAACCTTCATCTGGAAAGAAATGGTTAAAAAAATACTGCAGTCTAGCTAAATTGTAGTCTTATGTAATGATACATGACAACATGGTTTTGAGGTGTTCTTCCTTCAAGGAAGAATGGCATTTTGGAAAGGTGATTGCTGGTTTTACTAAGCTATTTCTTTTCCCCAACAGGGAAAGCAAGACAGTAAAGCTGTGGCTCCTCGGTTCCCCAAAGTTAAAGATGAAGGATGGTTTTTGATATTGGGAGAAGTTGATAAAAAAGAACTCATCGCCCTGAAAAGAACTGGATACGTCAGAAATCGAAATACTGTTTCTGTTGCTTTTTACACTCCAGAAACTCCTGGAAAGTATGACAAATTTCTATAAATTAAGTTCTTTTAACAATTATCTTTTTCAATGAGTCATGCCCCAAGTTCCAAACTCATGATTTTGCTTTTTTACATTTTAGGTGTATCTACACACTGTATCTCATGAGCGACAGTTACCTTGGCATGGACCAGCAGTACGATCTTTACCTGAACGTCATACCAGCGAGTGCTTCAGCACATGATGTCACAGCAGAGGCACCTGATGCCATGAGTCACCTGGCTCTGAAGTAAGGGGAGCTGAAGAGTCCATTCACAAGAGCTGGTCTTCTTGCAGCTAAGACATCTGGTCATTCTGAACATCCAAAAATGCGTTTGCCTTAGTGGAACCAACTTCAAACCTCAAGACAAATAGGAAACTGAAGGTGACTACTGTATTGACTCTGGTATAACACAGAGTTAGCCACAGTGGCCTTACTCCTTTTTGAGGATTTATCTTTTCTTGTTTCATCTTTCTTCTTTCAGAAGTCCTATTGTTAATTAAATTTTGACACATCAAAATAAAAGACTAAAAGATATTGTAATTTGTGCAAATTTAGGGCTATGGTCTTCATTTTGAAAAGTGTTCTGTAGCCTGTATATTGATGTAGTTCAAATAGTCTTTTTTTTTTTTAATTTATAGGGAAAATTACAAAGTTTGATTCAAGACCTGCTGAAAGTATTGATGGATGTGTGATTTCATGTTTAATAAAAACATGTCCATAACAATGTTTCACATTAGATTTTTCAGTGTAAAATACAAGATAATAGTAACAAAATCCTCTTCTTATGCATACCAGATTTTGAAGGTGATCGTTTAAAGGAAAAATTTCACAAATTAATATAAATTATATATGCAGTAAAAGCTGGTTATAAAGGCATGCTAAATAGTATAAAATATTTCCAGTATGGCAATGATGCAGTCTATATGGATCATAATTAATCTTTACTCTCTACGTGTGTGTACACACATATATACATGTATATACATATATGCACACCCCATACGCACATACTACATATTTACCATTTATCTAGTGTTTTTCTCTAAATCTCAGAAGACTAAGGCATATAAAATCAGGTCTCCTGTTCTAGGGTTTAGTGCTAAAGTGGGCAACTGCATTTTGTACATAAGGGAGATCGAGTCTCCAAAAACAGGACTTACAAATGACAGCTTGGTGAGCAAGGATAAGTTCTGCCAGACAGTAGGTAGTGTCTAAGAGATGCCCAGCTCAGTGATAGTAGCATGGAGACACTTCCACCTGCAAGACAAATCCAAAGGGAGAAGACTACTCTTCTACATCTACACACCCTGACGTCAGTCCTCTTCTCAACCTTAAGGGGATTCAAGATGCTGAGCGAGTACCTGGAGGCAGCGTACTGCAAAACCACCATTGTCTTCACTCAGATTAGACCTCAAACGGAACATTAATACTTCAACTTGTTCAGCTTTGCATTTAGCTGGTAAACATTGCCTCTCTGAGGAGTCGTTTTACTATGGTTTCTGTTGTGTTTCACCAGATAAAAGAACACAGCAGAGCTGTGTCCTGGAAGCTTCCTGAAAAAAAAAAAAAAAAAAAAAAATTACACTGGCAGTGCTGTACCCACATAAAATCACAGAAAGGCTGAGTTTGGAAGGCACCTTTGGAAGTCATCTGGTCTAATCCCTCTCCTCAAGCAGGGACACCTAGAGCTCGTTGCCCAGGACCATGACTGACTGTACAGCTTTTGAATATCTCCCAAGGGTGGAAAATTCACCAGCTCCCTGGGCAACCTGTGCCAGGACTCAGTCACCCTCACAGTATAAAGATGTTTCCTGCTGTTGAGAGGGACCCTCCCTCCTGTGGTTCTGTTTGTGCCCATTTGCCTCTTGTCCTGTCACTGGGCACCACTGAGAAGAGCCTGGTGGTGTTCTCTTTATGCTTCCCTTTCAGGTATTTGTATCCATCAATAAGATTCACCCTGAGCCTTCTGCTCCAGGCTGAACAGTCCCAGCTCTTTCAGCCTTTCCTCAAAGAAGAAATTCTCCAGAACCTTAATCTTCTTGGTGGCCCTTTGATAGACTCTGTCCAGTATGTCCATGTTTCTCTTCTACTGGGGAGCCCCAAACCAAACACACTACTGTAGGTGTGGCATCACCAGTGCTGACCATCTCCCTTGACCCGCTGGCAGCACTACATTGCAGCAAAGAGAAGGCTGCCTGATTTGAGTGGGTCAATAGTTAAACATCATTATTTTTATATATATATACACATATGTAATCTCTAAATTGTGAGCAAAGTTTTTTTAAATAGTTCTGCATTTTAGTGTTTTCAGAGATCTTCAAATCACCTGATATTAGAAAAAAATATATTTCATTATTATAGATCAACTTATTGCCTAAGGAATTGTGACTATCGTAGAAAAAGTTGTCACCATATTTAGAACCTGCTTAGATGATACAGGTGCTGCCTTTGCCACTTAGACTGTATCAGTAACATGGTGTTGTGTCACACAGGAAACAGATTTTCCTCAAATTGGTAGGCAAAAGTTTGGTTATACACACATTTACTTAGTCCTACACGCATTTCTAAGAGAATTGTTTTCTGTAATCTGCCAGTAAATTTTCACAGAATTTAAGTCCTTTCTTTGGGAGAATTCTTGGCTGCAGTAATATATTGTCCCTCAACAATTTTAATTAATTAGGAGAAAGAGCTATGCCACAGTCAAACAACATACCAACACAGTGACGCTCACTCTTGTTGCTTTGTAAATGCACATCACCAAATAGTCCAACTGCAGAGTAGCAGACAATAGCTTTAGTATTCTGTATTAATCATTTAAAGAGTTTCTGCAATGTCATTTGTACCATCTGTACTTTAGTTTGGAAATACTGTACTTCATTTCCTAGCACGTTAATTGTTTTTTAGAAATAGTTTGGTGAAATTTCCAAATAACGTATTTGAAACTTTTTTTTCTTTACAAAATATTGGGTTCATTAAGAGAAAGTCTGAAGTAACATAGAATGAATTTAAGCAAATTGATTAGAATCAGTGTTTATCTGAAAAATCCAAGAGAAGGAATTGTGATGCATTTGAAACAGCTGCTTAGAAGGAACAATCAATATCTTCAATTCAGTGTTATCTAATGGTGGAAAGTGAGAACAGCTGTAACTGAGAACAAAAGTATGAAAATCAAATAGAATTAAAAAAAGAGGACTGAATACATTAGTGATGTAATTATCATCATAATACTTTGGTGATGCAGTTATCAGCATTATGGATAACTGAGCAAATTACCGGCACAGAGAACTTTTTAATGTTAAGGTTTCATTTGAGTTTGCAAGCATGTTTTGGTGCTGTTTTCCTCCCTGCCCCCTTCTAGGAGCAGCTGCGGTTAGTTGCCTGCCTGCTCAGGTATGATGCTCCTTCCAAAACTTGGAAAGAGCAACAAAACACACACAGATATCTTGTGCAGCAAGAGGTATTTAAGTCTGTTCTTTCCACCTTACCCTCACCTAATCTTGGTAATGGCATCTCAACAGCAATTAGCAGGAGCTGCAGGAGGTTTGGGCATGTACAACCATCCCCTGTCTCTTCTTAAGGAGCTCTTAGAACTTTACATAAGATTTCAGTTCCAGTCCAAACCATTCTATGATTCGGTACTCGGACTAGAAGGGACCTTAAAGATCTAGTTCCAGCCTGCCATGGGCAGGGACACCTCCCACTAAGCCAGGTTGCACAAGGCCACATCTGACCCTGGTCTTGAACACATCCATTGATAGAGCACCCACAGCCTCTCCGGGCAACCTGCTCCAGTGTCTCACCTACCCTCATAATAAAGAGCTTTTTCCAAATTTCTAATCTAAGTCTACCCTCTTCCCAGTCTGAAGGCATTACCCCTCATCCTACCACTATAAGCCCTTGTAAGAAGTCCCTCCCCAGCTTTCTTTTAAGGCCCCCTTCAGACACCGGAAGGCCACAGTAAGGTCTCCCTGGAGCCTTCTGTTCTCTAGGATGAACCACCCCAACTCTCAGCCTGTCCTCATATGTATCCCAGTGGTACCATGAAGCCATCTTCATTACTGCAGACCTTTCTCTCTTGTAAATCAAATCTTTGAAGGCCCCATTTTCACATAGGTGAATTCAGGGGTTTATGCTGCTGACCTAGAATTCTTCCTCATCATTATTAGTTTGCTTCTAGAGACCATCTCTAGATGCTCATCCTGAAGGAAACTTCAGGAAGTCTCTCATCAACCTCCATACCAGAGCCTAGTATAAGACTTGAACATTTACTGAATAGGCTGTATTTAAACAAAGGTAAATTCTCTATTTCCAGTTTTCTGGTTATGAGGGGGTACTTATAAAAAGAAGGTATCTCATGTGCATCTGCAATTGTACATCACAGCCTGAATCCAAATTCTATGTTCTTTACTCACTCAAGAAAAAGAGGCTTTGATTTTTAAGAGAGATTGATGAACTTGTCCAACAGGCTTCACGTCTCTATGAGGAGACTTATTTACTGCAGCTGGTTCGCAAATCATCACCCTCTTGTGTTGCCTCCACCCTTTCTGTTGAAGGTAGGCTTCCCCGTAGCTCTTTCCACAACTTGTGAGCCCTACAATCACAGCTGCTCACAGACAGGTATCCCTATTAGAGGCAGCAAATCACAGAAATTATTTTTTAAGCTCATCTCTCTGTGATGTGGACACTATTCCAGTCCAGTGTATGTAGTAAGTGCTAAAGCAGGACAAAGTAAGGTAATACAAGCAAAGCATATATACTTTCTCCTCATCCTAAAGATCGCCATAAAAGTCTGAAC
This sequence comes from Merops nubicus, assembly GCF_000691845.1. Lineage (NCBI taxonomy): Eukaryota > Metazoa > Chordata > Aves > Coraciiformes > Meropidae > Merops > Merops nubicus. Next base: position 13,510 of record NW_008620739.1, on the reverse strand, counting down.
TAATGTTGAGAGTAGGAAAAAAAAAAGTCTATATAATTGTGTAACCAGAAAGCCAAGCCATGAGTGTAAACAGAAGCCACCCATGCATCCAAGTGTGCTTTACACCTCATATGAAATGGTAAATCTGTGTAAGTGATTTTTGTATAAACTTTTGTTTGTTTTAAGTCTCCTTTCTTCCAGCTAAATTGCACAGCTCTGGCCTTGCCTTTGCTGCATACATGCAGATCTCTAGTGCCATTTAACCCACAATACCTCTTTTGCTGACCACATACCCCAATAGGAATATTATCCCCAACAGAAAGCACACAAGCAAGATCCCTCCCTCCAATTCCAAATCACGTATGAAGGTTATGGGGTGACCACCCACTGGAGGAATAAAAAGCTTGATATATTCACTCACAGTACAAGATAAATTGAAGACAGAAGCAAATCAACTGAGGAACCAGGCAACCAGCCCTACTCCAGTTGTATAGCCATGACCATAAAACAGTGCCATTATTATGGATGTATTCCTCCCTCTGCTCCCAGGCATACTGATGTCCTGACACCACTGTGGGAGTGCTGCCCACAACAGGCAGTTGGGGGGAACCTTCCAGTAAATGGAAATCCTAGAGAGTGTATGCACCACATAAATAAGCTCACCCTAAACTACAGCAGGCAGAGCCAGTTTTTATCCTAACTTCAAAGCAGGACACCTGATGTTAATGCTGAAGGCAGGGGCACCTGGTGGTGATCTCACAACTGGTTCACACCCAAGGCTGGCCAGGCCCTGGGTGAAAACCAGTCAGGAGGGTCTTTCCTGCCTGGTTGTGGACATCATCCTTATGTCAACCTTGATTCAGGGCTGGGGGTTTAAACCCCAGCACATCAAATACTTCACCTCGCCCCTACATTAAGAACCAGAAGAACATGCACCATCTGCAAAGGGCTTTCAGATGTGAAACGTGATGCTGTTGACTCTGTCTCTCTCTGTGGATGCCTCAGGTAACCCAAGGAGTCTGAAATGGTAACTGATATCTACATTCAGGTAACCAAACTTATTTAGTCACAGGTAAACAATTTAATTGCTTAAGTGCATGAAATGCACTTTAAACTACCCAAAAACATTTCAGTTCTTACTCCAGGAGACAGCAAGTCTTCTGTAGGTCCTGTGTCACTTCTGCAGGTATACCAGTATCATGGGGTGGACACTTACATACTCAAGCTTAATTACATAATGAAGTCCATAGTATTTCATAAGCCAGAAGAACAATAAGTGTTCAAAATTCTGTCTTCCAAGCTATTTTACAAGAAGGAAGAATCATCCTGCTTCAGCCTCTCTGAGTGCCCAGCCCCCCAGACTGGAAGACAGAGATAAGGAGCAAAATGAAGCCCCCATAATCCAAGCAGAAACAGTCAGTGACCTACTACACCACTTAGACACATAAGTCTGTGGGGCCAGATGGAATCCACCCAAGGGTCCCAAGGAGCTGGAAGAAGTGCTCACCAAGCCACTTTCCATCATCTATCATCAGTCCCGGCTAACTGGGGAGTTTCCAGTTGACTACAGGCTTTAAAATGTGACCCCCATCTGCAAGAAGGGCCAGAAGGAGGATCCACATAACTACAGGATGGTCAGTCTGATCTCAGTGCCAGGGAAGGTTATGGAGTAAATCATCTTGAATGCCACCAAGCAGCATGTACAGGACAACCAGGTGGTCAGCCTCAGTCAGCATGGGTTTATGAAAGGCAGGTCTTGCTTGACTAACCTGATCTTCTGTGACAAGATGACCTGCTTAGTAGACGAGGAAACAGCTGTGGATGTTGTTTACCTCATCTTTATAAAGCCTTTGACACTGTTCTCCACAGCATTCTCCTGGAGAAACTGGCTGCTCATGGCTTGGGTGGGCGTACACTTCACTGAATAAAAAATTGACTGGATGACCATGCCCAGAGAGTGATGGTGAATGGCTTTAAATCCAGTCAGCGCCCAAGCACAAGCGGTGTCCCCCAGCGCTCAGTACTGGGGCCAGTTCTCTTTAATATCATTATTCATGATCTGAACAAGGAGATCAAGTGTACTCTCAGTACATTCGCAGATGACATCAAGTTAGATAGGAGTGTTGATCTTCTCAAAGGTAGGAAGGCTCTACAGAGGGATCTGGACAGGCTGGATTGATGGGCCGAGGCCAGCTGTATGAGGTTGAACAAGGGCAAGTACCAGGTCCTGCACTTGGGTCACAACAGCCCCAGACTATGCCACAGGCTTGAGGGCACACTGGTAGAAGTAAGAGGTTAAGCTGCTTGCTTGAAGTGTGTGAAGGGAACTTCAATATTAAAGGAATTCCTCTGAAAAGTAGTTGTACTGCTTGGACTAAATGAGTCTCTGTAAATAATTCATACAGCATATTCCTACAGAAGAAGCGAGCTCTGTAGAAAAGGATTCTCCACAGTGATTATACCACCCTGCAATTAGATATGTTTACAATATGTCTTGTACTCAGATCTTCTAATGAACTCCATACTACATCAGCGTGATTTGAATCCAGGACTTTCCCAAGTCAGTAAGCCCCCATCTCTATCCCTAGAAAATCACAACCACCTTCTCTGCTCAAATTTCTCTTCATAAGTAGAGAATGTAAAACCTTCACTAAGTCTATGCGTTAGGCTTTACTGCTGCTTTCCTCCTCCAGCTTAGTCTTGTTCTACCGAGACTTTCAAAAAAAACATGCACCCAAAATAGAAGGCTTGTATCTCTCTTTGCAGATGATCCATACACAGAATTGGTGACATTTCATTCCACATTGACAAGATGGAGACCTCATTGAAAATATCATAAGTGACCACTAAGGAGGATGGGGAGAGAGGTTGATTCTGGATTTTAGAATAGAAATAAGAACATGTGAAGGGAGGAAAGTAAAGACAGACATGTTCAAGTGCTAGAGAACCAATGAAATAAAGACTGAAAAGTGTTCTGTGCTGAATATTATCCGTCCTTCTCAGTAATAAGATTTCCACTAATTTTAATGACAGCAGAAACAAACTGAGCATTTTTTTAAAAAAAATCACACGCTTGATAACATGATACATGTACAAATAGTTGTAGGGCTAGACAGTGGAAAAGGAAGTCTAGAAATATCACCATCACTTCATAACTACACTGTAAAGCTCTACATAATTGTGATGAACAGCATTCTTCACACACTAACAAATTTGCACCTTGGAATAGAAATAACTCAGTTTCTAGCATGTAGTGCTAACATGGGAAAATTTGGCTTCTGTACTTGACAGCAGTACTTTGTTTTAGCTAGCAGGATAAAATCGTTTCAGACACCAATAACACATGGTGAGTTCCCATCGTGTATTTGTCAGCAAATCCAACTAATTAAGGATGCTATGATTCTATGACTAATTACTCGTTGTAGTAGCACAGTAATATTAGGTTCTGATAAAATGTCATCTTTGTAGCTGTGAATACATCTGCAATTAAGCCTTATCTTATTTTCTCAAACAACTGCAGTAACTAAAGAGGAAGCTTGAAAAAAACACCAAGAGGATTCTATCATCTCCATAAAAAGACCCCTTCATTCATTCACCCACATTAAAGCAATACTTGTCCTTCTTTTCCTCTCTCAAAAATACAACATAAAATAGTTCAGCTCTGTACCAAGAGAGACTACATGACTATATAAGTTTACCCAAATTTCAGGATCTTGCTGTTTCTTTGGCGTGGCTCTGCCCTGCCCCAACCCAACACAGTCTCTTGCGTTATTCTTGGACTAAGCTATCTGGGAGAGGGCCTTTAGGGGAATTTCATTGCCTGTTCACAGGACACATAGCACAGCAGAAGTCCTGGTCCACAGTTAGGTTCCTGCAAGCTGAGATCTGCCAATAACCACATAAGGCTCTACTGTGCTGAACTCAAAATACAATGCAATGTTACTCCAAGAATATACTAAGCAAATAAGACAGGTGCAAAATACACAGCACCTTTAGCTGCATGATTAAGGCAAGTGCCAGTTTAATTTTAGATTTTAATTCTAAGTGACTTGGTTCAAAGAAGGAATGAGCTAATCTGGGAAAAGAGGGATGTGGAGATTTCTCAGTTCTTTTTGGCAATGAAAGGCTCAGAAGCGACCCAAGTAAAATAGTTGTAGGCCATATCCACCTGTGTGACAGTCGTTTACTCGAGTAGAAGTTCTGCCTTTTACTTAACACTCCTACACATAGACATTGACAACATCTTTCAGCAAACCATCCTTACAGATATTAGGAAAATACATGCTCTGCTCTTCCCAAAAGAGCTGAGTCTTCATACCTCACATACAATAGTGAGCACATCAGAAGGCAAACGCTTCCCACATCACAAAGACTTCTCACCAAAAGGCTGAGCAAAACACATTCACAAAGGACTAAGACTTTGCAGTTATAGGTAGTCCCAGTTCTGCTTTCTGTGATGCTACCCAGTACCTCAGAAAAATTCACAGCTAGCTGAAGTTTCTGAAACTGTTGCTAACAATTTTTGCCTCCTGCTGACAAACTAAACACAGACATGGTCACTCACAAATAGTTAGCTTTCATAAAACTTTTTTTTTGTCCCACATTAATATCTTGCACCTAAACAGCAGTAGTAGGGGATTTCTGACCTAACACTGATGATGGTCCCCAGGTTTTGGTTTCACAGCCTAAAATATACTCTTCTGCTGATCACTTGCCCAACATAGACTGATATTATCACTAACAGGCAGACCAGCGGCCACATTTCTCCCTCCACTCTCACATCATACACCAGAGATCCAAAGTGCCAGACAACTGGAAAGAAGAATGCACTCACTCACTGTGAAGGATGCGAAGGAGGGAGCAAGCTGGCCAAGGAACCATGCCGTGGGAGATGGAGTCAGCCAGACAATTAGTCCAATTATGTAGTAGTTTCCCAGAGAGGGACTCATGATCTCATCCCACCATTCTGGGAACTCTATTTATCATGAAAAGTCAGGGACCCCCTTTTGATAACCAGAATCCCCACACAGCACATGCACTACATAAGCAAACCAACCCCACCGCAAGCAGAGTCAGCTCTTATAGAGGTGGCTTCTTGCCCCACCTTCAAGTTAATGTGGAAGGTGACAGCAGCTGGTGGTGATCTCCTAATCAGTTCCCACCCAATCCCAGCCAGACCCTGGGTGAAAACCACTCAGGAGGGTCTTTCTTGTCTGGTTGTGGACACCATCCTTATGCAAAACCTCATTCAGGGCTGGGGGTTTAAACCCCAGCACTTCATATACCCAAGGAGTCCTGGAATAGCGTTCTCATCCTGCTCAGTCTCATCAATAGTCTGGCCATGAACTTAACGCTTGGAGAAAACAAATCCAAATTTGCTGAACAGGTGGGATATTTTTCTTGCAGTTATATTCATCATCTGATTACTGCATTCTCATCCCATAAGCCTACAATACCTATGAGAACTGATAACAGCTTATTCAACAATATTTTGGGGTTTCCTAAAACTCCTTGACACCGGAAGCACAAGACAAGAGGAAATAGCACTGTAACCCTGAAGACTTGACTTAGACATCCAGTTTGTAGAACACTGCTTTTCAGTGAGTTGCACTGGAAAATTACTACCAACAGAAGCTGGTAAGGGAGAGGGGAGAATGAAAGTTAGGGGGAAATAATGAGAATGAAATATTCTTGCTTGCACCCCAAGACAAGACCTTCAGTTGAAACAAAGACTTCCTTAGGATAAGGACTGTGTTTCCTTTGAGAGAAAGCAACTCAGAGTAAAATTATCATCCTGGCTGAATGAAATTCTTTGCTTTTACCTGTTCTAAGCATATCTAGAATTAATCAAAGTTCTATCCAGATCATGTCATTCTAAATGAATATACAAATCTGTTGTATTTTTTCAAAAATGATAAATGGGTAAAAGACTGCTAAAACATTTTTTAAAAAAAAATAACTAAATTATGAATGAAAATAGTCATAATGTTAAAAGGAATCGACTTAATCAATGAATTCATTTACTTCAGCCCTATATAGCAAAGAAATTATACCAGTCTTCTGGAAGTAGGTACATTCATAAACCCGTAAGACGTAACACAGTGACATTCGAACTCTTTAGGTGCTTAAGAGTAGAAATTACATTTGGTTTATGCAAACTGAACGAAGCACAATCATACTGTTGCAACACAAAAGTCAGGAAAATGGGGGGTTTTGTTTGTTTGCTTAACTTTTTTTGTACAGAAAAGAAGGTTGTTGTGCATCCTCTTTGGCGCATAGATATGATCTAGTCCTCCCAGGAAAACAGACACAGAATGTGCAATGACACCTCTTCCCTTTTGTTGCTGAAACCAAAAGATCTGCATCTATACTCTGAGACCAGGAACATTCTGAGAAAGGTTGACCCTAGACACGTAGTTCATTTTCTGTCTGGTTTGTAGGAGGTGCTCAGTCAGGTGCTAGCTCCTGGGTATTGCGCTGTGACTCCTAAATTAACAGAGGCACCCAAGCTGCACTAGAGGATGTGAAGGTTTCCATCCACTCCTCTGCCCCACACATCCCACAGCAGGGGATGAACACATCAGCCTTCCAGGTCATGCTTCAGCTTCCTTCACTGGCAAGAGAGTGGGCCCAGAGAGATGCTCTGTTCACTGTTTTGGCAACAGGACCTTAAAATTCCATTTCAAACTTAAATGCACCTCAGCTAATCTGAACTTTGTCCAAAATCTTCCCAGGATCAGAGTCCTCAGGGAATGCTGACCTTAAAGGACCAAAATCTTTAGTAAGTAGTTGTTCTTTTTTCTTTTTAAATCAATGTTCAAGTTTAATTGCTAGAATATTCTATTATTTGTTAACATGAAACAGAAAAAGGGAAAACCTCACTGAAAGGGCACTGACAAGAATGCCAAACACTTTGTTTCTTCATTTGAAAAACATGTAGTACCTACTGATCTGTCTGAAAGTCTTGGGGAACAGTTGGATTAATTTAATCAAACCAGTAAAAATCTTTTGGGAATTATGGGTGCTGCTAAGGAAATGAACAGAACCTGGAAAGAAATCCCAACATTAAGGGACAAAAAAAAATACGCTAGAGTTTCTTTTCTGTTGATGCATTGCCCTTTTGCTTCAGAGAATGGAGGATGAAATGCATTCCCAACATATATTATCAGCAGATCAAATTAAGTTTCTACTATTACTTTCAAAGAATTTGGTGAATAGGCAGTAGCATTAGTATTATCTAAGCCTTCACTCAGATTTAGGACTCGAAGATTAACAGCTGCAGATTTTATAACATTTCTAATTCAGGGATAAATTGTATTTTCTTGAGTTGGATGGGTGGGTAATGTCCTAAAGTTATTTAATTCTTAGGAACCATTGACTCTACAGGAACAGACTGAGAACTCATGACCATGAAAAATTGTTAACAGGATGAAATTAGATGAAAAAAATATCCCTAATGACAAAAACAGAATAAGAATCCCACCTCTAAGGAGGTACAGAGCTTTGAGTCATGCAGACAGGGCTGCTATGAGGCAACAGCCCTGCTTGGATTGACTATAGAGTCTCCTCTGCTTTCATTACACCAAATTAATTTGGCATGATGGCGCAGCTTCCACAAAAGCATGCCTCTGCCGTTTACCTGGTGACTAGGGCACCACAGGGGGAAATGAGGTCAGAAAAGGGAAGAAAGAACTGAAGGAGGGAATTTTGTATGGGAGCAGATGGAATAGTGGAATGCAGCTAATTTTTAAATAAGAAAGCACACATCCTATCTCATTCTGAAAGACAGCAAGACTCTACTTTCAGGGGAAGGTTCCAAGTTGCCCAACCTGAACAGATAAGCACCTCTCCTGTAGTCCTGGCATGGTACCAAATAAGTCAATAAGGTACAAAAGTGTTCCACCTTTGTGCTCAACGCCTTTCTTCATATGCAGTTATCCAGTCTCATTCAAGATACCTGAGTTTCTGTATTCACCAGATAGGGGAATTTCAGCACCTCACACTGAATTCCACTCTGAGTGCATCTAGGGGTGAGATTATTGTTACTTAAAAATCCTTTCCTATCTATAACCTTTAAAAGTTCCATATTCTTCATTTTATAAACAGTACATGCTCTTCCTTACACTTTAGACACCTGCACTTGTAACTCTCATCTTCCATCACACCAACTTGATGTTACAAATAAGTCATCTGCATTAAAAGCTGGTCCATATCCTTACATTTGGAAATACAACATGTGATAGCAATAAAATATAGTCAGTTATGTTAATATTTCTCAGGGAAGGAAGAATATATATGTTCAAGGTACAACGTTATTTGTGTATATAGATAAAATCTTACACATAAGTATTATAGTAACATGACCACATTGCTTATTAACACAAACATAACAAGCCATTGAAGACAGCAGTTACCATTGCCACTGCTACTGAAGGAAGGCAAGAACCCACCAAAACTAATGTTCAGAAGAAAAGTGTCATTTTGATCTTTTGGAAGAGCAATGAGACTACTAATTGGAATCAGATCCCTGTCTATACATCAGGTTTATGCGTAACTGGAGAAGACAATCTCCTTTAAAATTAACTTCCATTGCTCCTTTTCTTTATTATACCTCTTCATTCTCCTCCAATTAAAATAGAGAATGAAACAATTTTTTTAAAAAAAAAAAAAAAAAAGACAACAACAAACCACTTTGTCCATGACCATTATTTCATTCTTTTATCTGCCACCTATCTTTCCATATAAGAATCCCCATCCAGCTCAGACCACCAATGCAACATTTTTCTGCCACCTCTTCTCCAAACCACAAAACTTCAGGCTATGAGAAATGGCAATGTAGTAAGATGCATGAAAAAAAAGGATAAATTGAGTAATTCCTTGTTTGATTTTTCTGTTTTTCCTAATTCTTCTTCCTTTCCCATAATTATGCTCACTCTTCAGCCCTCATCTCCATTTCAGTCTCCCAGTCTGTCTAGCATTGCTTTTATTTTATTTATACCTTTCTTTCTTCTTTCTGTGATGTACCTTCTTTTCTCTCCTGGATAAAAATAAACACATACAACTAAACAAGTTTTAAAAGTATTTTCTTGCAGGCACTGCTACCCAGATGACCTTCCTCTGAACTTTCTGTATTTTCCATTGCCTTTTCCATTTCTATGCCTTTATCTTCAAACTGTGTTCCAAAGTCTGAAAAAGCATTCCTTCCCTTGGGTGAAAAGTTAAATGGTGCTGGGCATCTTCAAGAGGTATCAATATGTGAACACATATGCTGTCAGTAACACCTAGCAATAAGATTACACTGCCCCAGAGACTTCCACCTTACTCATTTTGGCCAATTTTCACTTGCACCTTAGAACACCATCTCTGATTGCACTTTTCTCCAGCCAAAGAATCACAAAACCAGGATTTTTTTTCAGCCACACTTTCCTCATTCTTTAACTCATGCTGAAGAGGGAAGAGCTACACAAACCTGAGTCAGCTTTCATTTGGCCACAGGAAATAGGCATTTTTTCCCAAGCCTAGACTACGCTCTTCTACCATCTGAGGCCCCCAGGCAACCAGGTAAACAACAGCTAGCTGAGAAAACAACCAGGCCATGCAATGTCTACAGAAAACTTCACCTCCTACATTTCAGCTAATGCTCTCTTGGTCATGCAGTACTACTAAAACTGTTGCAGGCAAAAGTCTCTTATCACATGACGGTTTAAGAACAGATTCCTTTCAATTTAGGTATAAAATAGCAAGTTCAAATATTCCACACTCAAACAGCAACAGTTGTCAGGCCCCACACATGCATTGGATAGGATCATGGCACAGGAGGATATAAATCTACATTCTTCAGTTCATAAATCAGTCAAACTGGCTGACTGACTGCAGACAGGACATCCGTAGGACTGGGTTACTCTCCAGCTGCCCATGACAAGATTTGCCTGGTGCATTCAGCACTGTGAGAACCAAGATACTGTCCTGGTTCAGTTGGATCTTCTTGTGTCATGTTTCAAATTGTCAAATATGGATATCTTACGATGTTAAAAAACAAGCAGCTCCAGTGGTCTGATCCTATACAACTCTTCCATTGACAGATCAACACATTTCTCAGCAAATCTTTTATTTCTAAAATACCTAAAAAAAAAAAAAAAAAAAAAAAAAAAAAATAAGAAATTGCATTCATTTGAAACCAGCTTGCCTAAGCATACATTTGAGGCAGACAAACTCATTTAGCTTCATGCTAATTCTTGAATCTGTATGTAAAAACAAACAAAACAAACAAATCAGCAAACCACCACTAACCCTATGGTTTTACACTTTAAAATGAGGGGAAAACCCTATAAGAAGATGAGATCTGGGGTACAAGATAACACAGACAATTTCCAACATAAATGCTAGTTATTAGGTGTCATGTAGAGTCAGGAGTTGCCATGGAATCCATTTGCTTCTAAACCAGCTCCTCCTGCTGGAATACTTTCTCATTATTATTTCTTTCAGTAGCACAAAAGGAGTTGGCTATAGAAGAAATGTTATTATGTTATTTTAGGGTAAAGTTTCTACTATGTCTGCAATCAGACATGAAATTAAAATCTAAATTTAAAGCTATATTTCTTTTCAAATGTAAAGCTACATTACTGTGGTCAGAAGAACGAAATCACTGTGGACTTTTTATAGGTTCAGTAAAGCAGAGAAAAATTATAGCTAAATTCTTCCTTTCAGCTGCCTTCCCATGAGTGAAAATAAATGTCATATCTGATGTCTACTGTTTACATTTTCACTACATTATTCTCCCATTATGCTTAACTTTCAACATTTTCATACTAGCTGTTCTATGCAACAGCAGCCTCATTACCAGCCTAATTACTAACATCCTGGTATACAGAACTGGGTGTGCACACTGGGTTTATTAGGCCCATGAACCCACTTGTTGTGAAGTCAGTTTCAATAGATGGATTTCAGGAGAAAAAAAATGCGATCATGCCTTCAAACTCTTGACACGTCGATTATTGGGTTTCAATTCTTTTGTATACAATGTACTGCAGTAAGACTGGAGGACAATACTGGAAAGTAACCAGCAATATTAGAAAACTATGTCAGTGATTTGCAGCTTGGCATGTTAATACTCATTATTAATATTATTGTTTATTATAGACATTGACTAGCATTGCATCTGGAAGCCCTAAACAGAAATAGGATCCTATTGTGATCAACACTATATGGAGATAAACACAGCCCTAGCCTCCAAGAGCTTGTATTGTATGGTCCTAGCCTTGTAAACTGATCTGGGTAGATAGATTTTTGTGCCCCTGCAGAGTCCCCCAGCCCTCCAAGACAGTCAGAGCTTCCTACATAACCATCCTGTGTGGGGAAGCGGCAAGCAAGCTCCGGGTGCAGGGAGCCTGAGCCTTCCCAATCTGTTCCACCCTTTAGCAGCTGAACTACACCCAAGCTTAGGGGAGTCCACCATCTTACCAAACTTCTGACCCTTTTTTCATATGCCCCAGCTCAAAAGCTTTGCTCCTGCCAGGAAATCAGAGAAAGTTCTGTACCATGCAACAGTCCTGCATTTTCTAAGGCACCTAACGCAGCTCTTAATAAGATCCCCAGAGCACAACAGCTTCTGGGACAGGCACTGCCCTTGGAAAAGCAAAAGAACATAGACAAACATCTTCTCCCCTTTGCCCTGGGGGGAAAGCAGAAGGGTCATTGGAGCCCTACAACAAATAGAAGCAGTCCAGCATCAGTAAACAGAGGGCTAGGCTGTGGGGACAGGACAGAGAGCCACCAGCCAGGCCATTAGGGGAGGGGCCTTGCTAGCCAGGGTTAACCCCACACCACCTGAGCGAGAAGAGCGGGGCTGGCATAGGGATGGCAGCAGCACTCAGGCCAGAGCCCAGACCAGCAGGCAGGTCCACGGTGAAGCTGGGAAGCCAGTCCAAAGGTCAGGGTCCAGATCAACAGGGTCCCTAGCCAGAAACAAGCATGGCTGCAGTGCTGCTGGAATCCATACAGCCCAGCTCCAGCAACACCGAGGGCAGAAGATGTGGATGGAGCTGCCAGGTGAGGTTGGTCAGGGCAATTAAGGCTTATTAATGCACTCAGGGACCTAACACCCAGTCTTCTGCTCTCCCACCAGTATGGCTGCTCTAACAAGTGGTTGGGTTGAGCTATACATGAGGAACATTTGGTGACGAAGCCAAAATTAAAACCAGACTCCAGTATGTCCTGAGATTTTGGCACATTTCAAAAAAGTCTGTTAACATCACCAAGCTATTGCCAGACCAAAGCAATCGCAATTCCTTGTTCATCTCCAGCTACATCTGACAGGAATTACACAGATCAAGCAAGCCCTGAAGCTTCCTCCCTCCAGCTGCAAGTAGTGGACACTCCTCAGGAGAGGCACTGTGGAGAAACTGTCCTTTTAATGAGCTCTAGCTTCAGCTGGTAACATCCAGCCACTGCATTATGTAAAGAGAGTCCCACCATCAGTGAATAACAGTCAGAATTCAGGGTTTAGAGAAAACATTTCAACAGTCAGGCAAAACTTAAAGAAAAAAAATATTAATCACGGGCACATGCCGAGCCTTGGGAAACGCCCACACCCCTCAGCAACAGCTTTAGCATAGTCTGAAATCAGTTAAAACGAGATTCAGGGTTAGAAGTCTGGTACTGTTTCCCTGGGTCCCCTTCCAATGTGAGCAATTGATCCCATAGTGTTTTCCTCAGAGACATCAGCTCCTCCTTATCACTTCTGAAGAAAACAGTTCAAAAATCAGTTTGCACTGCAGTTTCAATAAGGCATCTATTCACCACGTGGGGAATGCAGAGAAGAGTATCCACGGGCTTGCCAAGCACCCAAATAATTCAGGAACTGTTAAGCAGCAGAGGGGTTGCTCCCGCCTCAGCACGCAACACTCACAACCGTGGCCAGACTCGTACCTGCAAACAGGTGAGAGACCAAAACAAGTAAAACTCCTGTTAAAATCCACGCAGGGAACACTTCCCACCTTGCCTCACAACAGAACTATCAGCATCCTGATGATTACAATACACACCAAGTGCAAGGGGCACCAGATTTGAAACTGTCAGTCTGCCTCACACCCTGCATCTCTCCCTTTTGGTCCAATCAAGCCTGTTCTCTGAGGTGGTGGGAGGCCGACGGCAGAGTTTCAGAGCAGCAGAGGGAGGCGGTTCCTCTCGCTGGGGATTTCATCTGAAAGGGGATGTGTTGCTTCGCAGCAAAGTGTGCCCTCAAAGTGGTTTAAGCTGTTTTCCTCCGCTGAAACAAAGCAGCGATACAAGTCGGCTTGTGACCTCTTAACTACCAGGTTGATACTAAGAACAGACTGTGGAACGGATCCCACTATTTTAAGCATTATTCTTTGGGGTGCTGAAATTTAAACACACTTCTGCTGACAGATTCTCCCCCCCACCCCCCCTCCGAGTAATGAAACAGCTTCTCTGGTAATTAAAGCCAGGCCTCGGGAAGGAAGATTGGGGCGACAGCGAGGGGCTGGGGGAAGCCTGAGGCAGCCCCGGCTCC